>NC_039269.1:3147850-3317041 GCF_003368295.1 Carassius auratus | reverse complement strand
AGGACTTTTATTATGAAATAAGGCTATTAACTCCTCAATTAAAATGTTTTAAAAAAGGTCTGTTATTTACAAATGTATCACCTGAATGTAGTTCATTATTTTTGTCGGTGTAGATTTGAAACGGCTTTTTTAACTTTTCGTTCATTGTTAATTTTGTTAATTGTGTAATTTATTCTGAGGTCACTGTAGTCTTGATGCTGGCATGGCGTTAAAAAAGTGAATTAATCAGTGCTGTCAAGTGACTAATCGTGAGAGCCAGTGCTGGTTTTGTTGGAAAACATCAATGTCTTGAATATTGACGCGAATTGCAGATTGATGAACATCTTGCGTGTTCTGGATTAATCGTAGAGGTTTGATAGAAGACGTGCAGAGAGAGCATGTTAACACATCTGTATCTTCCTCTGTCTCAGGGTCCGGACTCTCACTACGGCACTAAAGGCATGAGGAAGGTCACGCACGAGTCGTCCGGCTCCGGCACCAAAACCAGCTTCACCTTCTGCTACGCCGCGGAAACAACAACGGCACGTCTGTGGAGGACGCCAGATCCCAGAGATCATCTTCTACACGTAGTCTCCGCTGGCGTCCGTGATATTGCACTCGACCGTAACGCTGTATTCAGAGAACTGACCGTAAACACAGTCTTCTGTCATTAATAACACATAGTAACTATTGCGATTAGACTTTGAAGCTGACTGTTAACATGCAAATGTATCTTTATTTTTGCGTATCTGATTTTGCATCTGGGTTGTAATTAAAACTCTTGCCAAACCTGCACCTCACAGTGTTTAAGAGCTTTACACTTAAAGGAATAGTTCACGCACAAATGAGTCCGGTTTGGAGAAATGTAGCAGTGAATGGGTGCCGTCAGAATGAGAGTCGGGTAAAAGCATCACAGTTACCATCTTGTGAAGACAGAAGAAATACATCAAGATTTTTTATTTTAAACAGTCGCTTTAATGGCTGACGGCACCCATTCACTGCAGAGCATCCATTGGTGAGACACTGATGCAATGCTACATTGTCTACAAACCCGATGTAGAAACAAACTCATCCAAATCTTGGATTAGACTTTCAAAAAATATTAATTTTGGGGTGTACTGTTGCTTTAATTCTTATCTAAATAAAGCAGATTTTCATGTGTATGCAACTAATGAATTTGCGCATTAGCAAGAAAGCAATATTTAAATATTTTGTCAGTGCATTTGGACGAAAACTGTGTATTTAGATTATATGAAAAAAAATGCTATCAAGTTTGCGTTATTGCTTCTGTACAGGCAGTGATTGTAGACCAGAGAGAAGCGGTCTGTTCTTCTCTAATGTCCAAGGTTTTCCTTCGATGTCCTCATACATTCAGCACTTAATTAACGAGAGGCCGAGACTCATTCAGGAACAGTATTTATTTACAAGCGTGAAGCTCAGCTCTCGTGCAACACTGTTCAGTTCAAACACACGCTTGCGTTTTCTGGATTGTTGATGTAATGACTACTCGTGTTCAATAAAGATGAATCCCTTTACATCTGACTGTTTTTTGATCGAGTATCTGTTCTTTAATACTTCTGTACAGCACTTTGGCAGACTCCAGTTGTTTTTGAATGTGTTTATACAGTTTTTAGTAATATTTGCTGTTGCTACATGGCAAACAAGTTACCAGTAAGGTGCAGTAGATTCTCAAGAAAACAGAACATTCATGATATGAACACTCCTTAAAGCTGCGGTAGGGAACTTTTGACGCTCTAGCGGTTAATTAAACAGAACTGCTTGCGTCTTGCGGAAGAACATCGTAGCCGGAACTACTTCTCTCTGTTTATTTTAATGAAGAATCACAAGGCACTTGGGTTACTCCGCCGCGGTACCCCCGAAGCAATCTAAAATAGTCCGAATATAAACACTTATTATAGGTGCACCCTAGTGATTCAGGACAAGCCAAAAACACGGTTGGAAAATGGATTCATGGTGTACTCGCTTATTATATACATTTTTCTCTACATTTTGAACACAAACAAAGTTACGGAGCGCAGCTCTGATTGGTTGTTTCTTACCGGGGAGCAATGTCTTTCTGCAAATTGGCAATAGGACACTGGGAGGAGCTTGATTTTTTTCACAGATTATCGGTCTCATATTCTACTGTCAGGACATAATGACAGGTTTAACAAATATGTAAAAAATATATTTTTACAAAAGCTACCTACTGTAGCTTTAAGGCTGTGCAATTGGGCAATAAGTTGAAAGGGGTGTGTTAAAAAAAAATAGCATTGTCTGCCATTGACTGAACGTTTTTGTTTCTAGGATTTAGCAATCCTGTGAATCACTAAACTAATATTTAGTTGTATGGCCAGTTTTTTTAAACTCACCCCACAAGTTCTCAATTGGATTAAGGTCTGGAGATTGGGCTGGCCACTCCATAACATTAATTTTGTTGGTTTGGAACCAAGACTTTGCCCCGTTACTAGTGTGTTTTTGGGTCATTGTCTTGTTGAAACAACCATTTCAAGGGCATGTTCCTCATCAGCATAAGGCAACATGACCTCTTCAAGTATTTTGACATATGCAAACTGATCCATGATCCCTGGTATGCGATAAATAAGCCCAACACCATAGTAGGAGAAACATGCCCATATCATGATGCTTGCACCTCCATGCTTCACTGTCTTCACTGTGTACTGTGGCTTGAATTCAGAGTTTGAGGGTCGTCTCACAAACTGCCTGTGGCCCTTGGACCCAAAAAGAACAAATCTACTCTCATCAGTCCACAAAAATGTTCCTCCATTTCTCTTAAGGCCAGTTGATGTGTTCTTTGGCAAATTGTAACCCCTCTTCTGCACATGCCTTTTTTTTAACAGAGGGACTTTGCGGGGGATTCTTGAAAATAGATTAGCTTCACACAGACGTCTTCTAACTGTCACAGTACTTACAGGTAACTCCAGACTGTCTTTGATCATCCTGGAGGTGATCATTGGCTGAGCCTTTGCCATTCTGGTTATTCTTCTATCCATTTTGATGGTTGTCTTCCGTTTTCTTCCACGTCTCTCTGGTTTTGCTCTCCATTTTAAGGCATTGGAGATCATTTTAGCTCAAGAGCCTATAATATTTTGCACCTCTTTATAGGTTTTCCCCTCTCCAATAAACTTTTTAATCAAAGTACGCTGTTCTTCTGAACAATGTCTTGAATGACCCATTTTCCTCAGTCTTTCAAATGCATGTCCAAAATTGATGACCTCAGTGATTGGATGCCACAATGCTATTTTATTGAACACACCCATTTCAAACTAATTGCCTAATTGCACAGCCTTAAGAGTGTTCATATCATGAATGTGGAGTCTTGTTTGTTTTCTGAGAATCTACTGGTAACTTGTTTGCCATGTTGCAATAACAAATATACTAAAAACCTGGATTATTCTGGTTAGTCACATTGTACTGCTATTATTTTGAACAATACTGTATAAAGATTAAGTGACCATGACCTATTCATACATGTTTTTTTTTTCTCTCTTCACATTTTGGTTTTTAGGACAACTTTGATGAAAGGTTTTGATCCACTTGAAATGGTGACCACCAAAATCGGTCATGAAAAAAAAAAGTCTCAATGTGAATAAATTGCTCATTTACACAAATTAGAAATAAAGGCTTGATTTTTATTATTGCATTTTTTGAATAAAAATAAAACTTAAAAAAAAAAATTGATATTGAGATACAATAGTTAGACAACATTGTATTTTGATGTTACTATTTAAATAATGCATTGACAAATCTCACGTAATCACGAACAATTACTGAGACTTAAGTTACAGCACTGGATCATTAGCACAGAATCTAAAGAAATATAAATTTGAAAACACTAAATGTCATCACTGGCAATGAAGCACAGCACACAAGCAGGCCAGTGATTTTCCATTTTTATTTTCTTTATTAGATTTACATAATCCACTTGAATTTGCCGTCAGAATGTGATAAAGGTGTGGTGTTTGTGCCCTGTACAGTCCAGTCCCTCCGCTGAACTCTGAGGGGAGGAAGCGAGCGCAGAGGGAAGGAATGACCGTTTATAACTTGTCGAGGAAGTTGTCGAGTGCCGGGATGCCCTCCTTCAGGCCCTTGCGCTTGCGTGTCTCGGCCACAACCTGGTAGGGTCTAGTATCGGGGTGTCTGGGGTCACCATGCAGGATCTTCCAGTGATCGAACACACACTGAGCGATGGCCTGACCGCCGGTGTTAGAGCGCAGTTCAGCGGTCAAACCTACACACACACACACGAGATGTTAAGAGACTGGACAAAGACATACATGGTTTAATAGAGACTAGGACACTTCCATTAGGAATGAGAACGGCTTCTAACACAAAACTGCTTTCTTAAACCCAGGAACTGAATACTAATAAAACTGATAACTATTATACTACCACTATTATAAACATATACTAATAAATCACTATCAGTATTAACATTTGTTACTATTAAGATAATATAATCAAATACTACAATCGAAGTTAAAGTGCACAGCAATTTTATATATTAAAAAAAGTGAATAATACTACCATTACTAATGAAATTATACTGTTGAAAATGAACATTTTTGCTTTGAGGAACTGTATTTTTTTTTTTAATTGCTTTTAAAGTGGTTTGATAATGAATAAACTACAAGAGAATCAACATTGAACTGGGCTTAAGTCACCTCAATTAATATGGTCATACTTCCTGGTTCTAGTAAGAACTCTTGCTGCTGCATTTTGGACTAGCTGTAGTTTGTTTACTAAGCGTGCACAACACCCACCCAATAAAGCATTACAATGATCTAACTTTGAGGTCATAAATGCATGGATTAGCATTTCTGCATTTGACATTGAGAGCATAGGCCATAATTTAGATATATTTTTGAGATGGAAACATTCAGTTACAAATGCTAGAAACGTGGCTTTCTAAGGAAAGATTGCGATCAAATAGCACACCTAGGTTCCTAACTGATGACTAAGAATTGACAGAGCAGCCATCAAGTCTTAGACAGTGTTCTAGGTTATTACAAGCTGAGTTTTTAGGTCCTATAATTATCACCTCTGTTTTTTCAGAATTTAGCAGTAAGAAATTACTCGTCATCCAGTTTTTTATATCGACTATGCATTCCATTAGTTTTTCAAATTGATGTGTTTCAGCAGGCTGCGAAGAAATATAGAGCTGTGTATCATCAGCATAACAGTGAAAGCTAACACCATGTTTCCTGATGATATCTCCCAAGGGTAACATATAAAGTGTGAAGAGTAGCGGCCCTAGTACTGAGCCTTGAGGTACTCCATACTGCACTTGTGATCAATATGATAGATCTCCATTCACTGCTACGAACTGATGGCGGTCATATAAGTATGATTTAAACCATGCTAATGCACTTCCATTAATGCCAACAAAGTTTTTTTAAGTAACGATCATGTTCCATTAATATATTTAGTAAATTTCCTACCATAAATAAATCAAAACTTAATTTTTGATTAGTAATATGCATTGCAAAGAATTCACTTGAACAACTTTAAAGATGTTTTTCTTCAATATTTAGATTTTTTGCACACTCCGATTCCAGATTTTCAAATAGTTGTATCTCTGACAATGTGATGAAGACTGATACTAACCGAAAGACTCGTTGACGGGCAGAAAGGCCTTAACGTTGGACATAGTTGTTCCCATGACCTGAGACTCCTCAAAGACGTATCCTCTCCTCCTGTTCAACACACCGTAGATGCATCCGACCACCTGCTTCGGACACTGAGAAAGGAAGAGAGATGCAGGTGAGAGACGCTCGTATGGTAAAGAGGAGGAGTCACACGAGAGGAACGAGGAGTCTCACCTGGAACTCCACCAGGTACAGGGGCTCCATGAGGCGGGGCTCGGCCGTCAGCTGGCAGGCGTACATGACCCTGCGGGCCGTGGGGATGATCTGACCTCTGCCGCGGTGGATGACATCTGTGAGGAGGGTCACGTCGTGGAGGTCGAAGCGGACGGCACGCATGTTCTCTTCACACAGCACACCCTGAGCACAGAAACACAACCATGAGGACTGAAGAGAATCAACACTGATTCAAGATCCAACCAGCAATACATGTTAGAAAACTCAACTTTGGGTTTTAAAGCGTATGACTATTTAGTAAATGCAACCGATAAAGTTATATATACTGTAATAATTTAGATTTTTATAGTACAATAAAATGTATTCCATATCACACTTTTTTTTAAAATGTAAAATCTTTTTTATTTCTAACGGTTTTTAAATTCATTCTTAATTGAGTAAATTTTTAAATCATTTTCAAAGTTTTAAAATTGCTTGTTTTATTTTTCTATGATTATTTTACTTCCTTTTATGTAAAGCACTTTGAATTACAATTGTGTACAAAATGTGCTATATAAATAAACTTGCCTTGCCAAAAACTAAACAAAACAAAAAATAGTGTAAAATATAAGCATAAAAAGGTAAAATATTGTTTGTAGTTAAAAGCATCAATAGCAAATAGTAAACCAAACCCTGTTTAACCCCGAACATCTCACCTCTTTAGTGGCCCACTGGAAGCCAGCCACGACGCTGTCCTTGATCTCGTTCAGGTACTGCACTCCTTTGGTCACGTCCATCAGGAGGTTGGGTCCGGTTCCATCAGGGCCGAAGCACCAGATCTTACGGGCCTCGGTGACCTCCCACTTGTATTTGTCGGCGAGGTAGCTTGCTCGAGCCATGACCTCCTGATGGGACGTCACGTCGCCCTTGTCAATGTCTTCGGCAAGACCGTTGGGGAACGGCCTGGCCTTCATGTACAAACGGTTGTGTTTGTTAGGAGACTTGGACAAACACATCTGGTTTGATTCTTCGCTGACCGTCTCCCGGTAGGACACAATGGGGTCCGATTTCTGTTGGAGAACCAGACACACGGGTCACATCATACATCAACTAAAACAAGGGGGAAACAAATCAGTCCCTAAACTGATGCACAGACCTTCAGCGGGATGCAAGCGTGGTCCTCCTCCAGATCTTTAAGGCAGATTTCCAGATGCAGTTCTCCAGCACCGGCGATGATGTGCTCTCCGGACTCCTCGATGATGCACTGCACCATGGGGTCAGACTTGGCCAAGCGTTTGAGTCCCTCCACCAGTTTGGGAAGGTCATCGGGGTTCATGGCCTCCACTGCTACTCTGACCACAGGGCTGACGCTGAACTTCATCAAACGCATGTTGTGGGCATGCTCGAAAGTTGAGATGGTCCCAGTCTTCACCAAAAATTGGTCCACGCCGACCACACCCACGATGTTACCACATGGCACGTCCTCGATTGGCTCCACATAACGGCCCATCATCAAAACGGTCCTGAAATAGAGAAGCGTTATGCATCAGAAAAGTAGTGCACATTTCTGTGACCTGGTTTTAATCATGTTAACTCTTTCCTTGCAACTGACGAGTTCTCGTCTTTTACAAGAAAACACTTCCCTGCCAAAGGTGAGTTTCCACTGTTATACACTTGGGGGTGCTATTAAACGTTTACACACAATTATGTATTTTTTATGAAAGGAACACTCAGACTTTTTGGGACTTTAGCTTATTCACAGTATCCCCCAGAGTTAGATAAGTCCATACATACCTTTTAATTTCTGTGCGTTCTGTAAGTGTTATTTGACGCACCCACCGCTAGCCTAGCTTAGCACAAAGACTGGATGTAAATGGATAATGGTAGCATAGTAATCCCAATAAGTGACAAAATAATGCAAACATTTTCCTATTTACATGTTGTGATTTGTATAGTCACAGCGTGTACAAATAACAAGGCTATATGAGATAGAGACCATTTTTAATCGTATAAATACTAGGAACTATATTCTCACTAGGCGTAGGAGCACAGCTAACCTTACTTGGGCGTAGTGGCTACTTGGGTGGAGTGATTAGCGCAGCACCCGAGACGCGCCGTGGTGAGGAGCAAAGAGTTCGCTCAGAGTTAGAGTAATAAAGTCAGCAATTACTAGATAGTACATTTATATGAATCGATGGCTACTTGCTCTGGAAATAGACCCAAACACACCTGTAAACACCATAATGAAGTATTTCGTTTGCTCTGAACATTTTACTGTAGACGACTATTTTAAAAAAATGCAAGTTGTCATACGGACCATGAAACATGTGCTAAAGGATACAGCCATACCATCGATAATAAAGACAGGACAAATTGGATCACCTGTTGCTGCAGTAAGTGTTCCATTATGTTTTGAGATGACTAACATTAGTCATACTGTAACAGTGCCATGCTTATGTAATATAACCTTAGTAGTGACACTATTACGTGAATAGGGGCTCCGTGTATCCCCTTCATTGTTATTATTGTGTTGTCATGAACACACTGTATCGCTCAATAATATTTTGTGTATTGACACACTGTATGCAATGGCTATACTACAATTTCATTGAACTATGAATGATCATAATCACTTACTTGGTGGACAGCTGACCATTAGGTTCACTCGGCATGGGGCCTTTCTTCCAGTTAATCTTGTCACAGTGGGAAAAACAATGACAACTGCCGTCTGCTCCTCACCAGGGCGCCTCTCGGGTGCTGCACTAATCACTCCGCCCAAGTAGCCACTCCACCCAAGTAACATTAGCTGTGCTCCTACGCCTAGTGAGAATATAGTTACCCAGTATTTAAATGATTAAAAATGGTCTCGGTCTCATATAGCGTTGTTATTTGTACACGCTGTGACTATACAGATCACAACATGTAAATAGGAAAATGTTTGCATTATTTTGTCACTTATTGGGATTACTATGCTACCATTATCCATTTACATCCAGTCTTTGTGCTAAGCTAGGCTAGCGGTGGGTGCGTCAAATAACACTTACAGAACGCACAGAAATGAAAAAGGTATGTATGGACTTATCTAACTCTGGGGGATACTGTGAATAAGCTAAAGTCCCAAAAAGTCGGAGTGTTCCTTTAAAGCCTACCTTTATTCAAGTGTTACTAAAGAATGCTTTAAGATAGAATGAACAGATTGTAAAAAAAAACTTTAACATCTTGCTTGGACAACTATTGCCCACTGTTGTCTAGACCAGCACGCACCGCCCCATCTGCCCCCTGGCTGTCCGAGGTTCTCCGTGAACATCGCTCTAAAACTCAGGGCTGCAGAGAGGAAATGGCAGAAATCAAGAAACTCTACCGACCTCAGTGTTTATCAGTATCTCCTCTCTTCCTTCTCTGCAAATGTCTTCACGGCTAAAACATCCTACTACCACAACAAAATAAACAGCTGTTGTGACGCTTGGACACTCTGAAAGACTTTCTCTTCTCTTCTTAATCTGCCGCCACCACCTCCTCCACCGACTCTTACAGCAGACGACTTTGCAGTTTTCTTCACAAAAAGAAAAGATCCATCAGTGACCAATTCTCCACACCGCAGACTGAGGAAAACTTCACAATGACCGATGCACACTCTTTCTCCTCCTCCTCCCCACTCTCAGAGATGGACGTCTCCAAACTTCTCCTGTCCAATCATCCTACTACTTGTCCACTTGATCCAATCCCCACTCACCTCCTTAAAGTGATCTTTCTTCAGTCATACCTTCGCTTACTCACATTATCAACTCCTCTCTTCACTCTGGAACATTTCCCTCAGCATTCAAGCAGGCTCGGGTAAGCCCACTGCTCAAGAAACCATCTCTAAATCCAGCGCTTCTTGAAAACTACAGACCAGTATCCCTTCTTCTATTCATTGCAAAGACACTTGAGTGAGCTGTGTTCCACCAGCTTTCTATGTTCCTTGTACAGAACAACCTCCTGGACAGCAACCAATCTGGCTTCAAAAGTGGTCACTCAACTGAGACTGCTCTGCTCTTGGTTACTGAAGCCCTGCGACTGGCAAGAGCAGCTTCAAAATCCTCGGTACTCTTCTTACTCGTCTGCTGCTTTTGACACCGTTAATCACCAGATTCTCCTGTCCACCCTCAGAACGATGGGCATTTCTGGAACTGCTCTCCTGTGGGTTAAGTCCTACCTCTCTGACAGATCCTTCAGTGTGTCTTGGAGGGGTGATGTTTCTAAGTCACAAAAAGTTGCTACTGGGGTTCCTCAAGGCTCAGTACTTGGACCACTTCTCTTCTCCAATTACATGATGTCATTAGGATCGGTCATCCAGAAGCATGGCTTTTCCTATCACTGCTACGCTGATGACACCCAACTCTACTTCTCATTCCAGCCTGATGACCCGACGGTAGCTGCTCGCATTTCAGCCTGTCTGAGTGACATTTCTAGTTGGATGAATGACCATCACCTTCAGCTTAACCTTATGAAGACAGAACTCCTGGTGATTCCAGCTAACCCATTGCTTCATCACAACTTCTCTATACAGCTGGGCTCATCAACCATTAGTCCTTCAAGGACAGCCAGAAACCTAGGAGTTGTGATGGATCATCAGTTAAGCTTCACAGACCACATTGCTACAACGACCCGGTCCTGCTGGTTTGCCTTATACAACATTAGGAAGATTAGACCCTTCCTGTCAGAGCAAGCAACCCAACTTCTTGTCCAAGCTCTTGTTCTCTCCAGACTGGACTATTGTAATGCTCTCCTGACTCTTCCTGCATGTACTGTCAAGCCTCTGCAAATGATCCAGAATGCAGCAGTGAGGGTTGTCTTCAATGAGCCAAAAAAAGCTCATGTTACTCCTCTCCTCATCAGGTTACACTGGCTACCAGTAGCCGCTCGCATCAAATTCAAGGTACTGATGCTTGCCTACAAGACGACCACTGGCACGGCACAAACATACCTAAACTCTCTTGTTAAATCTTATGTGCCCTCCAGAAGTTTGCGCTCTGTAAGTGAACGACGCCTTGTGGTGCCATCCCAAAGAAGTTCAAAATCACTCTCACGGACGTTTTCCTGGACTGTGCCCAGCTGGTGGAATGACCTCCCAATCTTAATTTGTACAGCTGAGTCTTTACTCATTTTCAAGAAACATCTACCTGACTGCTTCTAATGTTCTCATTTGTCGCTTTGGATAAAAGCGTCTGCTAAACGATTAAATGTAAATGTAAATGAACATTGTGGCTTATTAAAATGGTAATTAATATTAATAAAGAAAGTTGAGAAAATTGTAAGTTGCTAGGTGCTTTTGCTTTGGAAACTTCACAAAAACTAATTTTTGTAAATTTGCTCATCGTGACTCATTTTGTCAGCACAGGTCACATGAAGACAGCCATGTGCAAATAAAATAAAGTGCTGGTTAAATACAAACTATTACTACTATTTTGGGCTAAATGAAGTAATTCCATTGCATCTCTAGTATTAATGAGTCAGAAGCGCTGCACACCTCTGGATGGGTGTCAGGTAAAGATCCTCCTCCTTCCCAGGGCTGAAGTTTGGTCCCATGATTCGCACTTTCTGCCCAGTGGACACGATGCCAGAAAACACACGGCCGAAAGCGTAGAAACGCCCCTTATCTGTGGTCGGCACCATCTTTGAGATGTACATCATGAGGGGAGCTTTAGGGTCACAGTTCTTGATACCTGCGCAGAACACAAGACAACAGTCACAGAGTTTATACAGAGATTCTTAAATTTCATTTACTACCTTTTTGCCACCTATTTTACTACCATCACAATTTTTTTACTTCCAACACAGCTTCAAACTTCAACTGTAGCAGTGTTAAGTGTTAAGTAAAATGACAAGTAAAGACATTAAATATCTTTCCAAAATGAATTAATAAAATATTTAATCACAATTTAATGAGGCAATTATAACTTAATTTCAACACTGGGAGGGAGAGATAGAGAACCAGAGAGAGTGAGAAAGAGAAAGTCAGGAGAGGTTCTGTAGGTGTATGTGTCGCACTAAATTAAATTAACCATCTCATCGCGCCAAATCCACACTCAGTCTCCACCCCAGTCAGACTAGTGTGGAACAGCAGCCAAAAGTACAAAGGTCTCAGTCTAAACAACATCCTCATCAAAGGTCCTGATGTCCTGAACCCGATCAGAGCTGTCCTGCTGAGGTTCTGAACTGGTGTCTATGCTGCCCTTGGTGACATCCGCAAGATGTATAACTCCGTCTGGCTGGAAGATCAAGAGGTCCACCTGCACAGATTTCTGTGAAGTAACAGTGAAGATACTTAAATAGAGGATTATGCCATCACAAGAGTTAACATCGGAGACAAACCTGCCAGTTGCATATCTCAAGTCGCCATGCGAGAGACTGCAAACTTCAAAGAAGAGAGACGTGTGCTGGAAGAAGATGCCTACGTCGATGACATTCTGACTTCGCACAACGAGCTTGACCATCTCAAATGCCTCACAGCCAACATCGAGCACATCCTGAAAGCTGGAGGATTCTACATGAAACCCTGGGTCTACTCTTTTTGAAGTGGGAGGAAAGATCCCACGAGTGAAATGCCCAGAACAGAGCCAAACCAGCTGATGGAAGATGAAAACAAAGCCCTTGGCCTTGGTTACACCGTCGATGATGACAAGCTTCATGTCATGGTTGCAGTTAACTTTTCAAAGAAAAGGAGGAAGATGTGCCTTGGTCAAAACCTGCTAAGAGAAGAAGTTAGAAATCAAACTCCGGCTCCACTCACTAGAAGAGAGCTTCTAAGCCAAGTTTCTGGCCTGTACGACCCACTCGGTCTTGTGACTCCTGTCAAGCAAAAGGGTGCCATTCTGGTTAGGAGAGCTTTCCAAGAAGCCAAAGTAAGGTACTGCTTAGAAGACACGTGGGACGCTGCCTTGTCTGAAGGTCTCAGAGAAGACGCCATAAAGCTATTAAAAGAATATGCTGACCTGAGCAAACTTCGATTCGCCAGATCTCTGACTCCACCAGATCTCTGCATAAAGCCCAGTGCCATCACGTTCTCTGATGGCAGCAAAAACGCATACGCCGCTGTGATGTATCTTCGCTGGAGCTGCAGCCATGGTGTTGTTGTGAGACTGGTTGAATCCAAAGCCAAGCTGACCCCTCTCGACCACAGAGGCGATCCTGTGAAAGCTGAGATGTGCTGAGCCGTATTTGCAGACAGAGACACTGTCGACTCCAGGTCGAGAAATGGTACCATCTTGTCGATAGTCAGACCGTCCAGGGCTAGCAAACATTGCAGACATCATCACCAGAGGTGCCAATCCAGATGCCCTAACTGAGGACTCCGAGTGGCAGTCGGGTCCAAAGTTCCTCCAACTTCCTGATGATGAGTGGCCGAAGAAATCCGCTAAAGACATTGCAGCCCAAACCAGAGACAAAGTCACAAAGATCCAGAAAAAGACATTTGTAGCAGTACTAACCAGAAGTCGCCTGAAGACTGCACACGATCCATCACACGATCCAGTCCGGGTAGAGTCCAGAAGACCAGCAGGATCAGCAATTCGACAGCTCGTCGATAAAAGGTGCTTCAGCAACCTGAGAAAGTTGGTCGGGACTGTGGCGTGGATCTGGAGAGCAGCTAAAAAGTTCCTGAGTGCTAAGATCAGAGACCAAGAAAAGTGGGAGGCAGTACCATCCTCAGGTGTCCTTACAGTCAGTGAAAGACGAGACGTGTTCTAAGACCTTTGCCTAGCAGCTCAAGAGGGTGTCAATTTCCCAAGTGCCACAATACACAGACTAGTGTTTACAGGGATCAGACAAGTGGACTTCTGGTTTGTGGTGGCAGAGTCCAGACCTTTGGAGATGATCGCAGAGCTGTTCCTCTTCTACCATTCCAAGCTTGGTTATCCACCCTGCTAGCCAGAGAAGCACACAGTGAGGGACATGATGGAGTGGCGGAAACTCTATTGCTGATGAAAAGGAAGGCATGGGTCATAAGAGGAAGAATTATTGCCGAAAAGTTGTTGACAAGTGTATCTTCTGCAGGAAAGCAAAAGCAAGAACCTGCAAGCAGATAATGGGAAACTTACCTGAAGAGAGGTCAAGTCCTGCTGCACCATTCGAGTTCACGTCTGTTGACCTATTTGGACCTTACTATGTGAAGGATGATGTCAAGAAGAAAGTAACTATGAAAGTATGGGGTGTCGTATTTTGCTGTATGTCCAGCCAAGCCGTCCATGTAGAGTTAGCAAACACATTATCAACAGAGAGCTTTCTGCTTACCTATCAGAGGTTCACCGCTGTCCGAGGCCATCCCCGGAAAATCTGGTCTGATCCCTGTAAAAATTTTGTCGGAGCAAAACCGGTCCTAAAAGAAATGTATACTTACCTGAATCAACAGGACAAAGAGTCGCTTGAAGAGTATGCTGCCATAAAATGAGACAACCTGGACGTGGAAAATCCTCCCGGCCGATTCATCTCACCGAAACGGGGCCGCCGAAGCTGCTGTCAGAGTCACTAAAAGAGCCCTCCAAAGTCTTACCAATGTGGAAGGCCTTACCTTCAGTGAGTTCCTGACTGTGCTTCAGCTAGCTGCCAATCTTGCTAATGAGAGACCCATCGACGCCAGAGTTCAGAGCCGAGAAAAGCGCATCCAGTACATCACGCCGAACAACCTGTTGCTTGGTCGAGCCACACAAAGAGGAGACTTCAAAACTGTCGACTACACCATTTATCCATTCGAAAGACTCAAAGAAGTACAAACTAAAGTCAACAATTTCTGGAAGTTCTGGAGCCAACTCGCTGGCCCGAACCTGTTCATTCGCAGTAAGTGGCATACTGCTGAAAGGAACGTTGCCGTTGGAGACATAGTTTGGCTCTGTGACCAAAACGCACTGAGAGAGCAGTTCAGACTTGCAAGAGTCGTCGGCGTTAATCCTGATTCCAGAAGTGTTGTTCGAGATGTTTATGTGAGGGTCTCTCTAAGCTCCAGCATTTTGGTGAGAAATCCAAAACCGGGTGCCAGAGATCGCGAGTTGAGCACCATTCTGCATTGGGACGTCCGGCACCTTGTGGTCCTCGTGCCGGTGGAAGATCAGGTCGGAGACCAGCCCACTTGAGAGTGCAATCTTTCCAGGTATGGCCACGTAAAAGATCGAGTGGGAGGTGTCGCGCTAACCCGGTGGAGGTATGGCTGTCTTCTGTGTACATCTTCTGTGTTGTGGTTCAACATGTCATTTTCTTTCTCCTGCATGCCGCCTTCCCTGTGCGCGCTCTGTATGCCGGCCCGCACGTGACTGTTAACAATTAATACTGCATGGTTTAAAAAAGAGAAACTGATAACTAAGACCAAATGCTTAGATTGGTATAGTGTTGCTTGTAAAATGCAGAGTAAAAGACCAAGCTGTGTTGCCTGTAAAACGCATTTGACCTTTCCTGTGTTAGGAAAAATACCTGATTATATAAAATGTTTGTGTTTTCTTTTTCTTTTATTTATTTAAAGGTTTTACACCTGTTACATCTGATACTACTACATTGCTACATCAACTGATCAAAATAAATATACTTCTGAGTGAAATCCCAAGTCTGGTCCTTTTCAAGTGTAGCACCTCACAGTTAAAAGACACTTGACAGTATGTGAGTGTGCATGTGTGTTAGGGCAAGTGAGTGAGCTACATTCAAGTAAGAGGGAACTCTACCATAGGACTTGGATCAATCAAGATATCACAACAGGCCTTGGTCCATAGGATTTACTCAATATGGCAAAGAGTAACAATTACATAAAAATTAGAAGACAGACTGGACCTTTAGAATGAACAGCTACACAATGTGTAATAATAAAGTACAATTGTACACTATAATATAAGTATTTCATTAATAAACAAATAACTTCAAAACTGGACACAAGCCAAGCACTGTCCAACACAAACACACAGAGAGAGAGACAAGTGCCTCAGCTGTGCAGCCTTTTCTTTGATAAATTTTTCCACTTGGAGAAGTTCTGCTTTTTTGTCCTTGAGCCTTCTTCAGGAGAGTTGGATTTTGTGATGAGCTCAGGCATCTTTGTTCCTGCCTTTCCCTCAGCCACCTCTGCACACTTGTCAGCTTCATTCTCAAGTGATGAAAGTTTGGATGACTAATGTTAGGATGTACTAATGCCTTCATCTGTACGATGCACCACTCTGGATCTTTGACCATCTTTGTGGGATCCAGGCAGGCAATCTGCCTTACAATGGGAAATTTCAATGGGGACCTTTCTTGCAGTTTCTTTATGATTCGAATCAGACTCTGCAAACACTCTCTTCTCAGGCTGAGTACGGAGTGTTCCCCTATCTTGGTTCCTGGTTTGCCCAGGAGTGCCTATTAAGGAACATTATTAATTCAATAATTAATTAATATAATAATTATTTATTAATTTAAGGAACACCCATGTCAATGGGCTGCCCCGCAGCAGAAACTCCGCTGGGAAATGTAGCTTCTGCGAATGCTACCATACTTAATCAGTAAAATAGTTTCACTTCTGAAAAGCTACTTGATGTAGAAAATAGCGACGCTACTGAGAAATGTAGGTAAACTAGTAACGGCGCTGTTTGGAATGCCGCTACTGCCCAACACTGTCCCTAACCAATAAGTATATAATAATAAACTTACTTTGATGTGCTTCAACAGATCCTCAGCTCTTCCATGTCCCAGAAATTGTGAGCCAAAATACCTCGAGCAGACACAGCCATCCTCCAAAAAACGAATGAGTATGTCCATTTGTTTTGTCTTTGACAATTCATTCAGACTCTCATCAAACATAAGTACGTATGGTCCGGTATGATTTATAGCTTCAACCAGTTGCTTCTTAAAATAGGGGGCGATGCCAAATTTGATCATGTAGCTGGTCTTGTCTTTGGCCAAAGCGAATGATTTGGCGATTTGGGAATCCGGGAACATCATGCTAAACAGCTTTCCTATGCCATCATTGGACTTGAACGAGTGGTGTTTCACTGCCAAGTATAAACACCATGGTACTTCAGCCTGTAGCGTAACGGTGGTGGTGCAGATCGTCTGTATGCTGGTGGTAGGATTACTGGCAGTGGACTGCGAGGAGCGAGCAGGAAAGGTTGAGGGAGCAGTGGAGGTTGATGGTGTCAATGTAGCCGTTGAACCGCCCAACGTACACATCGTGTGACGTCATTCCGAAAGCCTCCCTTTGAAACTAATTTTGTTTTGTATTAATTTTATCTTAATTTTAATCCATGTTTCATTATTTTGTATAATCACAACACGTTCAGACATGAACCGAAACTCAGCCTAGGCTACTCGCCTCACAGACCTAAACACATTAGAGATATCCTATATCTATTATCTACAGAAAGCTTGAAATTTCTACTTTTAAACGGAACATTCAAAACTAAAAGTAGGCTATAGTCTAATCCATAAGAAATGCATTTTTTTCCGGCACGTTCACTACTGCGAAGATCGCGAGTCAGTGTCAACTTCATCTCTGCAGCTGACACAGAAAAACTTGTTTATTAATAAACAATGAAAATGTCATAATATTTTTTTACAGCGTTTAGGTGCCGTTTATATGAACGCGTCACCACTGCATGAGAGCGAGAGAAAGAGAAATAGAGACTCACACACTCGCAAGGTTACAACCCTGCGGAAACCCTGAGTCAGACACTTCAAATACAGCAAAGTAGACACGAGAAAATGAGTGCATCGTACCCATTGCAGCTTCATCATCTCCAGGCCCTTTGTAAAGCAGCTCGCAGCGGTACTTCTGGGCCGTGACGGGAGACGGCAGGTGGATGGTGATCATCTGAAGCAGAGCTTCTCCGGCGGGCAGCCAGCGACGCATCACAGCCTTCAGCAGCGGCTTGCCTTCCTTATCCTTGTCCTCGGTGTCCAGCTTGATGTCCAGCTTCTCAATCAGCTTGGCAGCTTCGTCCTTCTTGAAGTTCATGATGGCATCGAACACCTAGAGATGGAGGAAGTGAGGTGTGATCACCGGTGGATCAGAAGGAGACCTGCACTAGTGTTTGAGGCTGAAGATGGGGTACCTTGAAGATGGGGTCCAGGATGAGCTGGGTGAAGGTGCGGGGCAGTTTTTCTCCATCGGGGCCGTTGGCAGAATTGCTGAATTCACCAGTGGCTGGGTCAAAATACCTGCACGAGCAGCAGAGAATAAGTAATAGCTGACAGATAGCTTTCCGTTATTTACTCTACTGTTCATGCAGATGTTTATAGTGCAAGTCAAATAACCTTAAGACAACAGATCAACCTATAAACGCCTTCGTATGCATACTTTTATTCATTAAAAGTGCATTAAATTGATCGAAAGTAAACTTATTTCAAATAAAATGCCCTTTGCCCCCATTAAAGGAATCCTTAAAAAAAATTATGCATCACGGTTTACAAAAAATAGTTTATATAACGGTTTAAGATAATGAGAAATGTTTCTTGAAGCATTAAAATGGTTTCTGAAGATCATGTGAGAAATGGAGACTGGAGAAATGATGCTGAAAATACAGCTGTATCAAAAACACTTGGTGAGCAGAAGAGACTTTAAAAATATTCTAATGGAAGTGTATAAGCTAGAAGATATTTAAATTGCCAATTATGCACAAAGGAGCTTCATGTTTACACACTTGTTTATGGATCTGAATCTCACCTGTCACCCCAGAGCTTCTTCATCATGTCCTCCACTCTCTTACAGCGTTCAGCTGGGCTCAGTTGACCTTCGCCTTTAGCAGCAAACTTGACCACATACACCTCCGCAAACTGCTTCAGAGTGAAAGCCCAGCCGTGAAGACCAGATCCAAAACCCACGGTACCGATCACTGGATCGATCTGAGAGAAAGAGAGGAGCACTGTGACGATCGTGCACCCAGAAAGACACAGGGAAGAGTGAGAGATCCAATTGCAGGTATTTTAATATGATAATCCAAATCATAGTCTAATACAGCCAAGGTTCAAAACCAAAAAAGACAGTCCAAAAAAAGAACCAAATAGGAAAAGGGAACTCTGAATGAGAGATGACTCGGAGGACGAGCAGACAGGAGGAATCTCAGGGGACGAGAAAGCTGGATACACGAAGGGTAAGGACTCCATACAGACAACAGGAAAAGACTGGAATATATAGGGAGGCTAATGACAATAGAGTCGGAGGACGATTGGGGGGGGGGGGGGGGCGGAGGGCCAGATAAAATGGTAAAACAGAGACAAGCGGACCAGGTAGCATGGGGAAACAGCGACAAGACAACCAGGTAAAATTGGGAAACAGAGACAAGAGAAGTGCAACACAAAACAAGGAGTCCTGGAGGGTGATGGACCGGCGGAGGATCAGGGGGAGGGATGGAGGGCCAGGTCCTTAGAGGGAAACAGAACGAAAGACACAGACAAGAAACCCAGGAAGGAGGTGGGCCGGCGGAGGATCAGGGGGAGGGACAAAGGGCCAGGTCCTTAGAGGGAAAAAGAACGAAAGACACAGACAAGAAACCCAGGAGGGAGGTGGACCAGCAGAGGATCAGGGGGAGGGACGGAGGGCCAGGTCCATAGGAGGAAACAGAAAGAAAGACAGACAGAAAAACAACAAAAAAATAAACACAAAAACACAAGTCCAAGAAGGACATCACGTGATGCCCACCAGGGCGGAGCAGAAGACCACCATAACCGCGTGGTCGGGACGGACGCCCCCCAGGGCAGAGCAGAAGACCACCACAACCATGTGGTCAGGGCAGAAACCCCCTAGGACGAGCAGAAGACCACCATAACCGTGTGGTCGGGACGGACGCCCCCCAGGGCGGAGCAGAAGACCACCATAACCATGTGGTCAGGGCGGAAGCCTCCCAGGGCGGAGCAGAAGACCACCACAACTGTGTGGTCGGAACGGGTGCCCCCCAGGGCGGAGCAGAAGACCACCACGTCCGTATGGTCGAGCTCGGAGTCCCCAAGGGCAGAGCAGAAGACCACCACAACCGTGTGGTCAGGACGGACGCCCCCAGGGTGGAGCAGAGGACAAGTCTGGTTGGGCAAGTCAGAAACATAGAACATGAACATGTTAAGGGTAGCCTCCGTGGCCACAACAGGAACAGTCGGGTGCTCAGAGAGATCGACTGAGACATGACGAGTCTCTGGAAGTTCCGCAGAGGCGAGGAGTTTAGCAGAGACGTGGAACGGTTCTGGTAGTTCATCAGAGACGTGGAGAGGCTCTGGTAATTCCACAGAGGAGTGACGAGACTCTGGTAATCCCATGGTGTTTATACTGGATTCCAGAAGATCAGTGCTGACTTGACTCTGCTCATGAAGATTATTGGTGACTTGTATTTGTTCATGAAGATCAATGGTGACTTGCCATTGTTCATGAAGATTACTGGTGACTTGAATTCTCCCATGAAGAACCCCAGTGACTTGACTCGGTCCTTGAAGATCACCAGTGACTTGACTCGGCCCTTGAAGATCACCAGTGACTTGACTCGGTCCTTAAAGATCACCAGTGACTTGACTCGGTCCTTGAAGATCACCAGTGACTTGACTCGGTCCTTGAAGATCACCAGTGACTTGACTCGGTCCTTGAAGATCACCAGTGACTTGACTCGGTCCTTGAAGGTCACCAGTGACTTGACTCGGTCCTTGAAGGTCACCAGTGACTTGACTCGGTCCTTGAAGGTCACCAGTGACTTGACTCGGTCCTTGAAGGTCACCAGTGACTTGACTCTGTCCTTGAAGATCACCAGTGACTTGACTCGGTCCTTGAAGATCACCAGTGACTTGACTCGGTCCTTGAAGATCACCAGTGACTTGACTCGGTCCTTGAAGATCACCAGTGACTTGACTCGGTCCTTGAAGGTCACCAGTGACTTGACTCGGTCCTTGAAGATCACCAGTGACTTGACTCTGTCCTTGAAGATCACCAGTGACTTGACTCAGTCCTTGAAGATCACCAGTGACCTGACTTGACTCTGGAAGGTCAACGGTAACTAGCCCCGACTCTGGAGGGTTAAAAGTGACTAGCCCTTACTCTGGAAGGTAAAAAGTGACTAGCCCTGACTCTGGAGGGTCAATGGTAACTAGTCCTGACTCAGGAAGGTCGACGGTGACTAGCTCTGATTCTGGAAGGTCGACGGTGACTAACCCTGACTCTGGAAGGTCAACGGTGACTAACCCTGACTCTGGAGGGTCCATGAGCACCTGACTCGACTCTAGAGGGTCAACCGGAAACTGACTCAACTCTGGAAGGTCGACAGTGACTAACCCTGACTCTGGAAGGTCGACGGTGACTAACCCTGACTCTGGAAGGTCGACGGTGACTAACCCTGACTCTGGAAGGTCGACGGTGACTAACCCTGACTCTGGAGGGTCCACAAGCACCTGACTCGACTCTGGAGGGTCAACAGGAATCTGACTCGATTCAGGAGGATCAACTGGAACGTGACTCGACTCTGGATGGTCAACAGGAACCTGACTCGACTCTGGATAGTCAACTGGAACCTGACTCAACTCTGGAGGGTCAACTGGAACCTGACTCAACTCTGGAGGGTCAACCGGAATATGACTCAAATCTGGAGGGTCAACTGTGGTCGGTGGTTAACTTAAGGTATTTCACCCTCCGTTCCACCATACTGGCTGGGGAGGAGACATGAAAGGACATACCGCTGGATCTGTTGGGATGGAGTCCTTCTGTGACGATCGTGTACCCAGAAAGACACGGGGAGAGTGAGAGATCCAATTGCAGGTATTTTAATATGGTAATCCAAATCGTAGTCGAATACAGCCGAGGTCAAAACCAGTCCAAACAAACAAACAAATGAAAGGGACAGGAAAAGGGAACTCGGAATGTGAGATGACTCGGAGGACAAGCAGACAGGAGGAATCTCGGGGGACGAGAAAGCTGGACACACGAAGGGTAAGGACTCCATACAAACAACAGGAAAAGACTGGAATATATAGGGAGGCTAATGACAATAAAGTGCCTGCACCTGGTGCAATTAACAGGTAACAGGAGTGCAATTACTGTGAAGACAAGACCAGACTAGAGGAATTCTAGTGCCTACGGTGAAGTGCCTAAGGGGAAGTGAGCCCACTAGTGGACACCCAGGGAAACAGAGACTAGACAGTGTGACAAGCACAAGCTAAAGGAACTGATATCATGAGGGTTACAGCTCACTAATAGATCAGCGCAGGTCTCAGATATTCTGGTTAGTTGCTCATCAGCTCATCAGAGTGGTGCATGGTTTCTCCTCACAGACCACACGGTGCATTTAAACACTTAATATATTACTGAATGAAAGCGTGTTCTCACCATGATGTTTCCCATAGGTCCACCCTTGTCCTCTCCGTAGGTGGAGATGATGACGTTGACGTTCTCCATGATGCGCTGGAAGGTTTGGAACAGCTCCTCGGGCTCCAGCTGCAGCTCCAGCAGGGCACGGTCCATCTTATTCATCATCAGCACGGGCTTAATGCGCTCGGCGATGGCCTGTCTCAGCACCGTTTCTGTCTGAACACACACACCTGAGCAGGAGACACAGTTAACATGCGGTCAGATGAAGGTGACAAAACTTGAGCACATTCTCTTCACATAAACCCGGACTACTGCAGGCATCATGAAGTTCAATTAAAGACCAAGGAGAAACAGTCATTTAAAGCTAGTGAGTTCATGATTAAAGCATAAACATATATAGTGCAAAATGGTCATCAAATAAGCTTTCTTCATTTTGTCAATAGCTTAACTCATTTTCAAACTAATATGGAAAGTTTTTATGCATTGCTGTTCTTAATCTTTTTCTGACTTGCTTTACAGTTTAAATCTATAAAGACTCAAGATGCAAAGTCATATTAATATAAAACGTGTTTTCAGATTATGAAAATGGATGGCCAACAATTCTTTTAATGCCAAAAATAATAAAAGATCATGTTCAATTTAGATATTTTGTAAATGTCCTACTGTAAATATATCAAAACTTAATTTTAGTAATTAAGTAATATGCATTGCTAAAAACTTCATTTTAAACAAATTTAAAGATGATTTCTCAATATTTAGATTTTTTTTTCCTTGCATCCTCAGATTCCAGATTTTCAAATAGTTATATCTCAGACAAATATTGTCCTTCTAACGAACCATAGAGCAATGGAAAGCATATTTATATTTATAGACTTTTGGTACAATTTAAAATTGTTAATTTGACTTCAGACCAATATCAACAACACTTCGATGTATAACCATAGTAGTAAAAAAACTAAACGAATAAGAGGTTTACCAGAGACACAGTCCACCACAACCAGAGCACCATCGGTGACACGCAGAGCAGCTGTGACCTCGGAGGAGAAGTCCACGTGGCCAGGAGAGTCAATCAGGTTAATGAGGAAACCGGATCCATCCTTACACTGCTTAATGAAGGCCAGGTCGTTATCAGCCAGTTCGTAGTACATGGAGATAGCACTGAGAAACAGCCATGGAAGGGAAATCAACAACTAACTCTTCGTAAAGCAGACACTCTAGTGAGCAGGTCATAGATGATTGGCTGTTTTGGCCTACTATGAATGTTATGTTAGTTACAACAAAATAGATTTTTCTTTGAGCAATAAAGTGCCGCGATACTGTTGTGATCAACAAACAATGCTTACCCCTGGTGGAGTTTATGATTATTAAGTGCCGGCCGTTCTATCTGACGTGGGAATATACTGCTCATTGCCCCGTTCAACATCATCAGCAACAGGAACGACGCACTAAATGAACTATACCAGCACATTAGTGAGCAGCAGACAGCACAACTCCGATGCTTTTCTCATCATAGCTGGGTATTTCAACCATGCTGACATAAAGAGTGTGTTTCCAAAAATACAACAACACATTAACTTTCCAACACAAGAAAATAACATTTTGGACTTTGTTTACACCACACAGAGAGGAGCTTACAAAGCCCTCCCCCCCTTCCCCCACCTCAGAGCCTCAGACAACATCACTGTTATTCTAATGCCTGCATACAGACCGCTCATTAAAGTCGCCAAACCAGTTTACAAACAGATTAAAGTGTGGCCAGAAGGATCATCAGAGGTTCTTCAAGAATGCTTCAACACAGGCTGCCACATGCAATAACACCACTGACCTCCAGGAGTACTCAGAGACTGTCACTGCCTACGTCACCAAGTGTATTGATGATGTAACGGTCACAAAAACCATCACTGTCCGGACCAACCAGAAGCCGTGGATGACAGGGGAGGTCTACAGACTTGTCAGACTTGTCAAGACACGGAACGCTGCCTTCAGAGCTGGAGATGAGGTGGACCGGAGAACAGCCAGGGCCAACCTGTCCCGCGGCATCAAAGAGGCTAAGAGACAGCACTCCAGGAGGATAGCTCATCAATTCAGTGACAGCAGAGACACTAGGAAACTGTAGCAGGGGATACAGACCATTACGGACTACAAGCCCCCACCACGGACCTGTGTCAACAACATCTCTCTGCTAAATGAGCTGAACACCTTCTTCGCTCGCTTTGAGCAACAAAACAGCACCACTGCACTGCGACCAGGTGCTGACACTGACTCCAGACAGCGTGAGGAGATCCTTCAGCAGGATCAATGCACGCAAAGCTCCGGGTCCTGACAACATCCCTGGGCGTGTACTGAAAGACTGTGCAGCAGAACTCACTGATGTCTTCACAGCTGTTGTTCCCACATGTTTTAAAACTACCACCATCATTCCAGTTCCGAAGAAGCCATCTCCATCCTGCTTCAATGACTACCGTCCTGTTGCACTTACCCCCATCCTCATGAAGTGCTTTGAACGGCTAGTCATGCACCACATCAGGTCTGCCCTCCCCCCCTCCCTGGACCCCTTCCAGTTTGCATATCATTCCAACCGCTCGACCGATGATGATGCCATCACCACTACCCTCCACTCAGCACTCACACATCTGGACAAAAAGGACTCATATGTCAGAATGCTGTTCATAGACTTCAATTCAGCATTCACCACAATCATCCCTCAACAGCTCATTTACAAACTGGTCCAGCTGGGGCTCAACACTTCACTGTGCAACTGGCTGTTGGACTTTCTGACTGGAAGACCTCAGGCAGTACAGGTCGGCAGCAACACATCCAGCACCATCACACTGAACACTGGGGCCCCCCAAGGATGTGTGCTGAGCCCCCTCCTCTTCACTCTGCTGACCCATGACTGCACACCTTCACACAACTCCAACCTCTTTATTAAGTTTGCAGATGACACGACAGTGGTGGGTCTCATTAGCAACAAAGATGAGACAAACTACAGGAGCGAAGTGAGCCGCCTGTCCGGGTGGTGCAGTGACAACAATCTCTCTCTGAACATGGAGAAGACGAAGGAGATTGCTGTAGACTTCAGGAGAGCACACACTCAGCACGTTCCTCTGACCATCAACGGTGCGACTGTGGAGAGAGTGAGCAGCACCAAGTTCCTGGGTGTGCACATCACAGAGGACCTCTCCTGGACTGAAAACACAGCAGCACTGGCCAAGAAATCACAGCAGCGTCTCTACTTCCTCCGCAAACTGAGGAGAGCCAGAGCCCCGCCCCCCATCATGTACACCTTCTACAGAGGCACCATCGAGAGCCTCCTGACGAGCTGCATCACTGTGTGGTATGGCGCCTGCAACGCGTCCTGCCGAAAGACTCTGCAACGCATAGTGAGAGCAGCTGAGAAGAACACCCCTTCCTCCCCTCTTCTCGCCTAGGCACCACTGAACTATGACCCCCCCCCCCAGACACCCCCCCCCATTAATATACGATGACATGCACCAGTCACTTTGTGCAGCATTGGTCTGCTCACTACCTCATTCTCCATGGAACTGACGTCATTCCACTACCTCATCAGTCAGTTTAATAATATAACTGCTCTTGAGCCCTTTGGCACTTTAATCAGACTTAAAGCTGCGGTAGGTAACTTTTGATGCTCTAGCGATTAATAAACAGAACTGCTTGCGTCTTGCGGAAGAACATTGTTGCCGGAACTACTTCTCTCTGTTTATGTCTATGAAGAATCACAAAGGTACTGGGTTACTCCGCCGCGGTACCCCCCGAAGCAATCTAAAATAGTCCGAATATAAACACTTATTATAGGTGCACCCTAGTGATTCAGGACAAGCTTAAAAGACGGTTTGGAAAATGGATTATTGGTGTACTCGTTTATTATATATATTTTTCTACATTTTGAACACAAAGTTACGGACCGCAGCTCTGATTGGTTGTTTCTTACCGGGAGCAGATGACTTGGCAATAGGACACTGGGAGGAGCCAGAGGAGCTTGATTTTTTCACAGATTATCTGTCTCATATTCTACTGTCAGGATATAATGACAGGTTTAACAAATATGTAAAAAATATATTTTTACAAAAGTTACCTACTGCAGCTTTAATAAGCTTTGTTTTTGCAATAAATAATCTTTTATCTGCACTGTTGTTCACTTCATTGATTTGCACTCTATCTGCCTTTTGCCTTGCGCTGCTTTATTTAACTTTATTTTTAATTTTATTATATGTCTTTTTTAACATTCCCTTATTGTATAGTTGCATCTACATTTTATATTTTTATCTAGATTTTTAGGCTTTAATGTTAATGTTATTTGTGTGCCCCGGGGGTCTGAGAGTAACGCAATTTCGAATTCTGTGTATGTATGTACTGTACATGTGGAGGAATTGACAATAAAGCAGATTTGAACTTGAACTTAAAGAAAACGAACAAGACAATGCATAGTAAATAACTGCTAGCACTCTGTCCTTCACTACAAGCACTCAAAACATTTTATTTTATTGAATAATGCATTTTAGTTTTATAATTTATGAACATGGAACCTCACATCCACGACCTCCTGGTTTTACCTTATGCAATGCTAAACTATCTAAACTTTCATTCAGGTGGATTATAAATGACATGTTTGTTTTGCAATACATTGTTCCACCCCTAACAAAATCCTCTTAAGTGTATGAAATTATGACTCAACACTATGTAGCACTAAAAAAGCACACACCCTGCTGAACATCATTTATATGTACTATAAAGATTATAATCCATTTATTTATTTACAGGACTGCCATTTTAACTGCCAGATATTTCCAGATTTAGTCATGCATGATGTTTATATCTACTTAAAAGCATTTTATTTGCATTAAAGTTTTTGTTATACCAAAAACATCTATTTAATTGCAATTTCAATGGCTTGCAAATTAAAATTAAAACAGCCTGATATTTCCAGATACAGTAATGCATGATAAATATTATTCCTATCAGACTTGAAACTTTGAAAATCCCAAAGTTAGTCACATGCAATATTCTATTTAATATTATATTTCTAAGTTTAGTCGAACAGGAAATGTTAACATCATCCATTAAATTGCATTTACTCAGACTTGTCATTTTATAAAATTGCCTGATATTTCCAGGTTTAGTTGTGCATGATAATGTTTATATATACATTTTATTTGCAGGCTTCTTACGTGGATTTGATGGTGATGCAGCGCTCTTGTTCATCTTTGCGCGTGTCAGTGAAGCGGGTCTCTCCGGCGCGGGCCGAAGCGATGATTCCAGCCTTAGACACCAGAGAGTCGGTCAGCGTAGATTTCCCATGATCCACGTGCGCAATCACGGACATGTTTCGGATGTTGGACTTCTTGTCCATGATGGCACGGATCTGGTCGACTGTGAAGTTCACCTGGAAGAGACACATTCAACATCAAAACTCAAGCATTTCTTGACAAACACCTCTTAGGATTTCTAGATGAGATTATCCTGATCCTTAAAACATCAAAACTTCTGTAGGCCTAAAGCATTCGGTTCATTTCTTCCACAAAGGAAATTAAACATTATGAAGTAGAGATCAAATGTGAAATTTATATTAAACATAAATAGTGTTGGGAAGGCAAACTGGAAATGTAATAGTAAGCATTTCAATTACATTTATTAAAGTAATTGATTTCATATTTAATCATTTTGAAACATTTAAAGCATGCAAAGGGTTAACTTTGAAATCCTTTACTTAAATTAAGACTATAATTGAGTTTTAAAGCACAGCCAAATCTGACTATTTTACTTTGAGAGCATTCTGAGGTTAAATGCCGATTCAAAATCATAAGAAATTGTTTGTTAAAAGTGAAACTTTTTTAAATCAAACACCTGAATATCTGTGATAGAAAACACTGGCATCTAACAAAGCTCTGAAAAAACTTAATCTTAAATATTGTTTATTAACCATGTGTCCCAAACTCCTGAAACATTAGTGTTTTATGTTTTAAAGCAGTCGATGCAATTTGGCAAATCAATATAATCTATTGAAAAGTTTTGAAAAAAAAAAAAAGTCCCAGACACAAATAATTTTTAGATATTTTTTTATATTTATATTTTCATTGTCTGGCTATCTGGGACTTCCGTATGGAGTAAAAGGTTAAGATTATAACGTTTTTTCGCTAGTATTCTATCACACTGTGAGTTTATATTAGCACAATTTGTTGTTTTCTCGTGGTAACTGATAGAGCGTTTGGACACGGAAGCGCTCATACGTGACGTCAGACTTAACAAGGAGTAACTTCCATAAACCTAAGATTGCTAATTTTGAATGTATCCATAGACGAGCTGACCGGAAAGCCCAGTGTCCATTCTCGCATCTGCAGCTGTCATTTTCCTGCAGGGGGAAAAAAATGTCCCTGTTTTGTTTTTATCCACAAACGATGTTCCCACTGGACAAATTTTGGAAGATCATTCATACTCCCTGAAATATTCAACCACCCATTGTAGCAAATATGCAATTTTTCCTTGTAGAGACCTGTTGTGTGCATTATCAGTTTTTGCAATTAGTATATAGTTTGTTTTCAGTTTACTTATTTTATGAAAATAAAGAAGTTTACTACAACTCTTTCTGTAAGGTTTCTGTGGCTCAGTTATTAGAGCATTTTATTAACTGTGCAAAAGTTTGCGAGTTCAATTCCCAGAGAACACGCTGATATGTATAGCCTGAATGCACTGTAAGTCGCCTGTCTGACAAATACCAAAAATAAATGTTAAACTATTGTATACTACTTTTATACTATTACACTCCAGTCAGCTCACAGTAATGTGAATGCGAGATAAAAATTACTACACTGGCTCTCAATTGGGGCTTGTGGATTATCAGGTAAAAATACATAGAAAATGTGAACAAAATGAGTATATATGGTTTATTCAGGGAACATATATGGTTTATTTATATTATATTATAATAAGCATTTGTTGATGCTATTGGACGATTCTCTTTCAATTCAACATATGTAATTATATACAACTATTATATTAAATGTTTGGAATTTAACTGTGTTATGCCTGTTCAGACATTTTTTGTATAGTTATCTTAAATACATAGAACACTATTATAACTCCTCTAACGTTATCCCTCCCTAGTTTTACTTTCCGAGACTCGATAAACCTTGTCCCTCATGCTGGCCTTTACAATACCGGTAAGTAAACCAGCATCTAATGGAAATTGATACGACCATAGCTAACGTTAGTGCTTCTGAGATTTTTTCTGGCGAATTAGCAAATGGTATGCAAACATACAATCAAAAATAATACAGTGAAAGATAATCTTTAATGTTTATTTGGGGCACAATGATAAGGCATAATAATCTTAATCACAAAGAAAATAATATTAAGGTTTATATAAAATAACAAAATAAATGGATAAATAAAACATTAACAAAAGATTAAAAAGAAATCTCATAGACTCACATAAACAAAATTAGTTTTGTTTATTAACATTTAGAAAAAGAAAAAAAAACGAATAGGCAATATTCTCATGGAAAAGTGGACAAGTGTTCATACACAGCGCAAATCATTAAGAGCGAGCGTGTTTTTTTAAATAAAGTTTGAGGAAGTGTCTCTCCCGGGTCGCTAGCATGGTCGCTAGTTGTTCGCTTAGAAGACCAAACTTCCGGGTTGTCCTACAAAACATGTGATGTGTGCACGCTGATAGACCGCGCGTGCGGGAACGACAGCAACACGTGACCGCTGTGAGCCGGTGCTAACACACCTGACACCTGCCGTTAAACAGACCGGCGAGGTGACTAAAACCGCACAAAGTCCGTCACAAACAAAGAGAAAACATTAGAAACTAGTACTGGAATCAAAATAACAGGATATGGAGTTAAAAAAAATAATAATAATATGTCTTATACGTACCATTGTGGCAGATGTTAGGGGTGGGCGGATCGATCTAAATATCGATAGTATCGATGCCAACCCTGGTGTTGGTATCGGATCGATACAATTGTAATTGAATCGATATTTTAATTTACATATCTCTCCTCTGCGTTCATTATACTTTGCTCGTGTCTTCTACTTCTATAATCCTGAACAAACACTGCTTTCACATCCTGGTATAAACGGAGGTCGGAGCCAGCTCCAAATGGGCGGGACTTCAGCTCCAAGTGGGCGGTACAAACCTCCAGAGTCTTTTGATTGGTTTATTTAATGTCATGGGGTTAATGCAAGCTGTGAATGCATTACATATCAACAGTATGAGGTGTAGAATTAATGTTGTCATTGTAGGAAACACAAACAAACAAAAACATTATGTTTAAACTTTCTGTTACAGAAAGTTCAAGTCTGGGTGGCCAAAAGTTACATTTCAGTGACCTGGTTACCGTCTCTCTCTGAAAACCCAAAGGATCACTTTCCTGTAAGCTTTTTTTCTTTTCTTTTTTCTATGCATCAAGATGTGTAATTTATTGTGTCTGAAGATTTTTGACTAAAGTGTGTGTGTGTGTGTGTGTGTGGGTCTTTGTGTGGATAAATTATGTTCATACATTAAAGGTGGACATTTGCAACAGCGCTTGTCCCTAAAATTGCTCTAGGGGTATGGTCAGAGACTGTCCTAAATGACAAATGTTGGAATGTAAATGACATTACATTCTGTGGACGTCTCACATAAATGTGCATTGTACTTTAGTTAATGTTAACTTGTCAACGGTGAATTATTTAGGATGTCATTGGACTGAATGTTTAGTAATGACACTTCATTCCAGTAAAAATATAATCCATAGCCTTGGAGTGAAAGCAGCAGCAAAGTGTTCCAATGCTGATAAAAATCAATCAGGTTAAAACCTCAGGTTCCTTAAATATCTGTTCTACAGGACAATTTGGGGTTGAACAGATTTTGTAATGGTTTTTAAGTCTGATGCTCACCAGGCCTTCATTTATTTGCTCAGAAATGCAGTAGAAACAGTAATATTGTAAATTGTAATAATATTGTACAATAACTCTTTTTCTATTTGAGGCAGCAGTGGATCTACCCCAATCATCAATAACGGGACCCCAGTGTGAGAGAGTGAGCAGCTTCAAATACCTGCAAATGCCCTGCAAAGAGTAGCTGAGCACATCTCCAGAACATCTCTCTCCTCTCTACATGACATCCACACCAGAAGATGTACATCTAGGGCTGTTAAGATCCTCAAAGACTCCACACACCCTGGAAATCCACTGTTTCATCTGCTACAGTCAGGCAGACGCTTCTGCAGTCTGACGGCAAAAACGGAGAAACTCAGGAGGAGTTTCTTCCCTCATGTTATCAGACTACTAAACATGGACATTAAACACACTGAACTTTATAGACTGGTTGTTTAGGGCTACCCAATAACTCACTGCACTTTTTTGACACAACCTAACTATGCAACTCCTCCTCACTGCACATAGTTTACATCTCTGCACATCATCTGTGTAGCATCTCTACAAATCATCTGTGTAGTAGTTTAAAATAATTTGTATATTTCATTATTTGTATTTAATTATCTCCAAAAAAAAATCATTGTTTTCCCCTGCTGTTTCATTATTTGGATCTAATGTTCTCTTATTTTTTGCACAGTCTAAAAAGAGTATGCCAGACCTACATTTCACCGCTTTTTGTATGTCATATAACAAATAAAACTTGAGTCTTGAATGGTGTGGAGCGTTACCTGTGATTGAGTTGTTGATAAAAAGGAGATGGGCAAAGGATTGTCTTAAATTGGACTTAAGTACAATTAATATTTTCCTCTTAAAAGTGCTGTAGGGAACTTTAAAAAAAAATATGTTTTACATATTTATTAAAACTGTCATTATGTCCTGACAGTAGAATATGAGACAGATAATCTGTGAAAAAATCAAGCTCCTCTGGCTCCTCCCAGTGTCCTATTGCCATTTGCAGAAACTCCATCACTCCCGGTAAAAAACAACCAATCAGAGCTGCGGTCCGTAACTTTGTTTGTGTTCAAAATGTAGAAAAATGTATATAATAAGTGAGTACACCATGAATCCATTTTCCAAACCGTGTTTTAGCCTGTCCTGAAACACAAGGGTACACCTATAATAAGTGTTTATATTCGGACTATTTTAGATTGCTTCGGGGATACCGCGGCGGAGTAACCCAGTACCTTTGTGATTCTTCATAGACATAAAAAGAGAGAATTAGTTCCGGCTACGATGTTCTTCCGCAAGACGCAAGCAGTTCTGTTTATTAACCGCTAGAGCGTCAAAAGTTCCCTACCGCAGCTGTGTTTTTTAATTATTATTCATTCTTGTATTACTATTTTGATTTTTTTTTCTTTTTTTATTAAATGTTCATTTGTAAAATGTACTTCCACGTGTGGCCTTTTGTAATGTTGCTTCACCTAGAGCCACGTAGTTGCAACAATCTACACAATATAATTCACCCTCAGATTTCAAACTTGCATTAAAGAAAAGATTAAAGACAAACAACATTCAGTAAACATTTTATTGCTCTAAATTACACATTAATTTTCTTGATACTGATATAATTATAAATTAATATCATTTAATATACTTGAATGTTTGCAGTTATCACAAAATTATATAACAACCACTTGTTAATGTAAATTTAAACAAATGAAAAACAATAAATCTGTTTTTCATTAGTATCGCTAATTCATGCCATCCTCATTCGCGCTCACCCCGGCTTAAACCCCGCCCATTTGTAAAGTCCTGCCCACTAGCGGCAAAAGCTCCTCCCACTTGGAGGTCTCCGGGCTGGCCCACTTTGCTACTCGTCCCCTTCCTGCTGCTCTGGTGTGATTCGTTGTTATGTCGTCACGTGACTCACTAACACAACGCGCCGAGGAGCTCTGCGGCGAAAGATGATTGTTTACGTGTGTTGTTAACTCGGTAGTAGAGGAGATTCTCGCAATTCTGCATTGTTTTACCATGCCTGGAAGTTACTGTTGCGTTAAAAACTGATCCAGTAACCTCACACGATACATATGGAACAAACAGGAACAATGTAATACAGTTATTTTTAGGTTACACCAAGTGGTATTTGGAAGAAGCTCTCAGGCATCCAAAATATCGACCCATACGAGCTCCCTGCAGCGTCAAAGAGACCCGCACCATACTTCCACGCACATATATGACACGCTATTGGTTGCCGGGGGCAACGCCTTCAGACTTCACAGAGGCGCTACTAAACATTTCAGAGCTCTTTAATTTTTGCGCATTAATTATGTCGGCGGAACAGAGAAGGATCTACGAATACGAAAAAGGAAAGGAAGAAAACAAATGCAATGCAAAAAGATAAGGCGAAAGAAAGGAACAAGCTCACACCAAGAGCAAAACAGAGGTATTTGGAGAAGCTCTCAGGCAATCCAAAATATCGACCCACAAGAGCTCCCTGTTGCGGGACAGAGACCTGGACCATTTACCTCCGTGCACACATATGGACATTGTGAATTATATTGTTTACGATGTTAGCCACCTTACATTCACATATGGCGTGCGGCCCGGTCCAAAAATAAGGCTACTGACTTGTCGCCGGAATTCACCGAACAGTTGCCAGTGAGTTTACCACTGACAAGCCAGCGGTGCATCAGTATACACACTCACCTCACGCAGCAAACGACTCACTTTCCTCAGCGAATGACTCACGCAGCGAACGAATCACTTTCCTCACGCAGCGAACGACTCACTTTCCTCGGCGAACGAATCACTTTCCTCACGCAGCAAACGACTCACTTTCCTCACGCAGCCATATATGCAGCGAACGACTCACGCAGCAAACGACTCACTTTCCTCAGTGACCGACTCACTTTCCTCAGCGAACGAATCACTTTCCTCACGCAGCCATATATGCAGCGAACGACTCACGCAGCAAACGACTCACTTTCCTCAGTGACCGACTCACTTTCCTCAGCGAATGACTCACGCAGCGAACGAATCACTTTCCTCAGCGAATGACTCACGCAGCGAACGAATCACTTTCCTCAGCGAATGACTCACGCAGCGAACGAATCACTTTCCTCAGCGAATGACTCACGCAGCGAACGAGTCACTTTCCTCAGTGAATGACTCACGTAGCGAACGACTCACTTTGCGCAGCCGGAGACTCACTTTCCTCACGCAGCAGACCACTGACTCTCTCTTCATGTAGGGACCGAATATTATAATTGAAGTGACTTCTATATTACATGTAAGAGAATATTTAAATATTCAAAAATGTGTACATTTCAATAAAATTAAATAATTGCCTATTGCAAATTTGTGAATGCATGGTTAACTTTTTTTTCTGCTGTCACTAGGCTATACTGAGATATTTAAATAAAAATCTATATTTTGTAAAAAATAATACAAAATAAACCTGAACAATAATCTAAACATCTCTATTTTCATACAATTTCATAAATAAGTAGGCTAATACATATACAATGTTACAAAAAAATATGATATAAACTATTATAATATATAGTGAGAGCTAAGCTAAGCAATAAAAAATAAATAAAAAGAAACAGGTTATATCAAGGTGTAAAGCAAACAGCTAAATCCCCAGTACTACGTTTTTATAAACTGTGGACCCCAGGGAAACGTTACTTAAAAAAATAAATTATTAAGCTTTTAATCTTTATTGTAATTTAATTTATATGTATATTAATATTATATATTAAAATTTATTTATACAGTGGTCGAATTTAAAAATTTTAGGGGGGATAGTTTTTTTCTTCCCATAGACTTTCATTGACAGGATGTTCAGATGACCCAAGCTCCAAATCCTGAATCAAGCTTCCATGCTAATCATTTTAAACTCATTCAAACTCTAACTAATTTATCTATCTATCAATGACTATTTCTATCCATCTGTTTCTATCTATCTATGACTGTTTCTATCTATCTGTCCAATATTTCTTATCTATCCTAACAACATGCTAAAATCATGCTAGCAACATGCTAATCATACTAAAATCATGCTAACAACATGCTAGTCACACTAGAAACATGCTAACGACATACTAATCATTCTAAAATGCTTATCATGCTAGCAACGTGCTAGTCGCATGTTAGGCATGCTAGAAACAAGCTAGCAACATGCTAATCATGCTAAAATCATGCTAGCAACATGTTAGAAACATGCTACCGACATGCTAACAATATGCTAATCATGCTAGCAACATGTTAATCATGGTAAAATCATGCTAGCAACATGCTAGTCGCATGCTAACATGCTAGAAAAATGCTAATCATGCTTAAATCATGCTTGAGACATGCTAGAAAAAGCTAACAACATGCTAATCATGCTAGAAACATGTTAATCATGCTAAAATAATGGTAGCAACATGGTATTCACATGCTAGTCATGTTAGAAACATGTTAGGCGCATGCTAACAAACATGCTAATCATGATAAAAACTTTGCTAATCATGCTAATGACAGGGTAGTCACTTGCTTATTGCTAATGCTAGCAATAAGTTAATCACAGTCTTTTTTAAACTTCTTAAACCTTTATCTTTTTAAAATTTCACATTTTCAAACTTTCTAAACTTTTCAAAATTTCTGGTCTGATGTTACTATTTAAATAATGGACTGACAAATCTCACGTAATCACGAACAATTACGGAGCTCAAAAACTACATGAAATATTTGGACTTAAGTTACAGCACTGGATCATTAGCACAGAAACTAAATTAGAAATATAAAATTGAAAACACAAATGTCATCACTGGCAATGAAGCACAGCACACAAGCAGGCCAGTGATTTTCCATTTTTATTTTCTTTGTTAGATTTACATAATCCACTTGAATTTGCCGTCAGAATGTGATAAAGGTGTGGTGTTTGTGCCCTGTACAGTCCAGTCCCTCCGCTGAACTCTGAGGGGAGGAAGCGAGCGCAGAGGGAAGGAATGACCGTTTATAACTTGTCGAGGAAGTTGTCGAGTGCCGGGATGCCCTCCTTCAGGCCCTTGCGCTTGCGTGTCTCGGCCACAACCTGGTAGGGTTTAGTCGCGGGGTCTTTGGGGTCACCCTGCAGGATCTGCCAGTGATCGAACACACACTGAGGGAAGGCCTGACCGCCGGTGTTAGAGCGCAGGTCAGCGGTGAAACCTACACACACGAGATGTTAAGAGACTGGACACAGACATACATGGTTTTATAGAGACTAGGACAATGTGATGCAGACTGATACTAACCGAAAGACTCGTTGACGGGCAGAAAGGCCTTAACGACGAACATAGGTGTTCCCATGACCTGAGACTCCTCGAAGACGTGTCCTCTCTTCCTGTTCAACACACCGTAGATGCCTCCGACCACCTGCTCTGGACACTGAGAGAGGAAGAGAGATGCAGGTGAGAGACGCTCGTATGGTAAAGAGGAGTCGTCACACGAGAGGAACAAGGCGTCTCACCTGGATCTCCACCAGGTACACAGGCTCCATGAGGCGGGGCTCGGCCGTCAGCTGGCAGGCGTACAGCACCCTGCGGGCCGTGGGGATGATCTGACCTCCACCACGGTGGATGGCATCTGTGTGGAGGGTCACGTCGTGGACGTCGAAGCGGACGGCACGCATGTTCTCTTCACACAGCACACCCTGAGCACAGAAACACAACCATGAGGACTGAAGAGACTCAACACTGATTCAACATCCAACAAAAAAAAAAAAAAAATTGTGTTACTGGTATTATATATCTACTCAAAAGCATTAAAATAAATTCATAATAAACTACTATTACAACTAATTTCTATTGGCTATTTCCTGTGGAGGTCTCAGATATTAATGGTAGGTGTTATCCATCACTTCTTCAGAGTGGTGCATGATTTCTCCTCACAGACCAGCAGGACATCAAGAGCACGGCTAGTAAACCAAACCCTGTTAACCCCAAACATCTCACCTCTTTAGTGGCCCACTGGAAGCCAGCCACGACGCTGTCCTTGATCTCGTTCAGGTACTGCACTCCTTTGGTCACGTCCATCAGGAGGTTGGGTCCAGTTCCGTCAGGGCCGAAGCACCAGATCTTACGGGCCTCGGTGACCTCCCACTCGTATTTGTCGGCCAGGTAGCGTGCTCGAGCCTTGAGCTCCTGACGGGACGTCACGTCGCCCTTGTCGATGTCTTCGGCAAGACCATCGGGGAACGGCCTGGCCTTCATGTACAGACGGTTGTGTTTGTTAGGAGACTTGGACAAACACATCTGGTTTGATTCTTCGCTGACCGTCTCCCTGTAGGACACGACGGGGTCCGATTTCTGTTGGAGAACCAGACACACGGGTCACATCATACATCAACTAAAACAAGGGGGAAACAAATCAGTCCCTACACTGATGCACAGACCTTCAGCGGGATGCAAGCGTGGTCCTCCTCCAGATCTTTAAGGCAGATTTCCAGATGCAGTTCTCCAGCGCCGGCGATGATGTGCTCTCCGGACTCCTCGATGATGCACTGCACCATGGGGTCAGACTTGGCCAGGCGTTTGAGTCCCTCCACCAGTTTGGGAAGGTCAGCGGGGTTCTTGGCCTCCACTGCTACTCTGACCACAGGGCTGACACTGAACTTCATCACACGCATGTTGTGGGCATGCTCGAAAGTTGAGATGGTCCCCGTCTTCACCAAAAACTGGTCCACGCCAACCAGACCCACGATGTTACCACATGGCACATCCTCGATGGGCTCCACATAACGGCCCATCATCAAAATGGTCCTGGAATAGAAAAGCGTTATGTATCAGAAAAGTAGTGCACATTTCTGTGACCTGGTTTTAATCATGTTAACTCTTTCCTTGCAACTGACGAGTTCTCGTCTTTTACAAGATAACACTTCCCTGCCAAAGATGTTTCCACTGTTATACACTTGAGGGCGCTATTACATATTTACACACAATTATGTATTTTTTTATTTTTATTAAAGCCTACATTTATTCAAGTGTTACTAAAGAATGCTTTAAGATATAATGAACAGATTGGAAAAAAAAAAAAAAAAAAAAGTAGAGGATCTGATATTTGCATATAAACTCATCCTTTCCAATCACCCTCCTACTTGCCCGCTTGATCCTATTCCATCTCATCTTCTTCAAGCCATTTCTCCTGCAGTTGTACCTGCACTCACTCACATTATCAACACTTCCTTCCACACTGGTGTTTTCCCCTCATCATTTAGACAGGCGCGTATAACTCCACTACCTAAGAAACCCCAACCTATCTCTTTTAGAGAACTACAGACCAGTTTCTCTTCCTTTCATTGCAAAAACACTTGAAAGAGCGGTGTTCAAACTAGTCTCTACATTTCTCACACACAATCTCCTTGACAGCAACCAATCTGGCTTCAGAAGTGGACATTCTACTGAGACGGCCTTGCTCTCAGTTCTTGAAGCTCTAAAGCCCCTTTCACACTGCACGTCGGACCCGCAATATTCCCGTAACATTGCCTGGTCGCCTTCTGTGTGAAAGCAACCACGTCCCGGAATTGATTACCGAATCGAACCCGGGTCGGGGACATAGTAACATTGCGGTAATCGATCCGGAACGAGCGCTGTGTGAACAAAAGCCAGATCTAATTCGGTATCATAGTGATGACGCGCGTTATCGCGCGACTTTTTTACCGGCTGTTTTGAAGGAAGATCAACATTCGCGACGAAAACATATGTGCAAACTGTAATGAAGCAGAGATCAGTTAGTTCCTCACTTTCCGCGCTGACGCAGAGATCGTTTGCTTGCTTCAGTTAAAGTATAACGTGCCAAGCTTTGTCGACTCTTACATTACACGTAACGCGCTGATGTCACGTGTCGATACGGGATCTTCAAGGGTTGTGTGTGAAAGCACGCACATATACCGGGTCATCACTGGCAGTGTGAAAGTGCCAAATCTAGCGACCAGGGAACAATTACAGGAACACTTTACCCCTGTATTTGCCGGAATGGCAGTGTGAAAGGGGCTTAAGACTGGCAAGAGCAGGATCCAAATCTTCAGTACTTATCCTGCTTGATCTGTCCGCTGCTTTTGACACGGTTAAATCACCAGATCATCCTATCAACCCTACTGGCTCCTACTGGGGTGCCTCAGGGCTCAGTTCTTGGACCACTTCTCTTCTCGGTCTACATGGCATCATTAGGTTCTGTCATTCAGAAACATGGCTTTTCATACCACTGCTATGCTGATGACCCTCAACTCTACCTCTCATTCCATCCTGATGATCCGACGGTAGCTATTCACATCTCAGCTTGTCTAACAGATATTTCTTCCTGGATGATGGACCATCACCTTCAACTCAACCTTGCCAAGACAGAACTGCTTGTGATTCCAGCAAACCCATCGTTCCATCACAATTTCACCATCAATTACATACAATTCAGAATGCAGCAGCATGATTAATTTTTAATGAGCCACGAAGAATACACGTCACACCTCTGTTTATCAGTTTGCACTGGCTTCCAATAGCTGCTCGCATAAAATTCAAGGCATTGATGTTTGCCTACAAAACTACCACTGGCTCTGCACCCATTTACCTACATTTTTAACTTCAGACTTGTGTCCTCTAGAAGCTTGCGTTCTGCAAGTGAATGTCACTTGATTGTGCCATCCCAAAGAAGCACAAAGTCACTTTTACAGACTTTTAAATTAAATGTTCCCTTCTGGTGGAGTGAACTCCCCAACTCAATCCGAGCAGCTGAGTCCTTAGCCATCTTCAAGAATCGGCTTAAAACATCTCTTCCATCTTTATTTGACCCTCTAACTTTAACACTCACTATTCTAATTCTATTCTTTAAAAAAAAAAAAAAAAAAACTAACTACCTTTCTAATCTTTATATATTCTATTTTTCTTTTCATTTATTATGCAATTTTGTGTGTGTGTAAAGACCTCTAACTAGTTTGCTCCATTTTTTTTTTATTCTATCCATTTTCTTTTTATTTATTATATTATTTAAAACCCCATGCTACGTGTACCGTGTTAACCTAACTGAGACTTGTTATAGCACTTATATATCATTGCACTTTTTGTTGTTTTTGATTGCTTCCACTGTCTTCATCTGTAAGTCGCTTTGGATAAAAGCATCTGCTAAATGAATAAATGTAAACTATTACTACTATTTTGGGCTAAATCAAGTAATTTCAGTGCATCTCTAGTGTTAATGAGTCAGAAGCGCTGCACACCTCTGGATGGGTTTCAGGTAAAGATCTTCCTTCTTCCCAGGGCTGAAGTTTGGTCCCATGATTCGCACTTTCTGCCCAGTGGACACGATGCCAGAAAACACACGACCGAAAGCATAGAAACGACCCTTATCTGTGGTCGGCACCATCTTTGAGATGTACATCATGAGGGGAGCTTTAGGATCGCAGTTCTTGATACCTGCGCAGAACACAAGACAACAGTCAGACACTTCAAATACAGCAAAGTAGACAAGAACATGAGTGCATCGTACCCATAGCAGCTTCATCATCTCCTGGCCCTTCGTAAAGCAGCTCGCAGCGGTACTTCTGGGCCGTGACGGGAGACGGCAGGTGGATGGTGATCATCTGAAGCAGAGCTTCTCCGGCGGGCAGCCAGCGACGCATCACAGCCTTCAGCAGCGGCTTGCCTTCCTTATCCTTGTCCTCGGTGTCCAGCTTGATGTCCAGCTTCTCAATCAGCTTGGCAGCTTCGTCCTTCTTGAAGTTCATGATGGCATCGAACACCTAGAGATGGAGGAAGTGAGGTGTGATCACCGGTGGATCAACAGGAGATCTATACTATGATTTGAGGCTCTTTAAGGTACCTTGAAGATGGGGTCCAGGATGAGCTGGGCGAAGGTGCGGGGCAGTTTCTTTCCATCAGGGCCGTTGGCAGACTTGCTGAATTTACCGGTGGCTGGATCAAAATACCTGCACGAGTTTATAACAGTTTAAGGTAATCAGAAATGTTTCTGGAATCATTATTCTGATTTCTGAAGATCATGTGACACTGAAGACTGGAGGAATGATGCTGAAAACACAGCACAAAGGAGGTTCATGTTTACACACTCGTCTATGGATCTGAATCTCACCTGTCACCCCAGAGCTTCTTCATCATGTCCTCCACTTTCTTACAGCGTTCAGCTGGGCTCAGCTGACCTTCGCCTTTAGCAGCAAACTTGGCCACATACATCTCTGCAAACTGCTTCAGAGTGAAAGCCCAGCCATGAAGACCAGATCCAAAACCCACGGTACCGATCACTGGATCGATCTGAGAGAAAGAGAGGAGCACAAGCTAAAGGAACTGATATCACGAGGGTTACAGCTCACTAATAGATCAGCGCAGGTCTCAGATATTCTGGTTGTTGCTCATCAGCTCATCAGAGTGGTGTATGGTTTCTCCTCACAGACTACACTGTGCATTTAAACACTTCATCTATTACTGAATGAGAGCGTGTTCTCACCATGATGTTTCCCATAGGTCCACCCTCGTCCTCTCCGTAGGTGGAGATGATGACGTTGACGTTCTCCACGATGCGCTGGAAGGTTTGGAACAGCTCCTCGGGCTCCAGCTGCAGCTCCAGCAGGGCACGGTCCATCTTATTCATCATCAGCACAGGCTTAATGCGCTCGGCGATGGCCTGTCTCAGCACCGTTTCTGTCTGAACACACACACCTGAGACGGAGACACAGTTAACATGCAGTCAGATGAAGGTGACAAAACTTGAGCACATTCTCTTCACATAAACCCGGACTACTACAGGCATCATGAAGTTCAATTTAAGACCAAGGAAGAGCTTAGTTTATGAAAGAGCAAATTAGGATGTTTTAAGACGGACAGAAACAGTTGAATTTGCAGCACGAAAACATTCAGATTATTCATTGTCAATAGCTTAACTCATTTACAAATTAATATGGAAATAGTTTTTATGCATTGCTGTTCTTAATCTTTTTCTGACTTGATTTACAGTTCAAATCTATAAAGACTCAAGATGCAAAGTCATATTAATATAAAAAAATTCAGATTATGAAAATGGATTGCCAACAATACATTTTATGGGTTAAAATGATACATTTTCCTTTAATGCCAAAAATAATTAGGAAGTTAAGCAAAGATTATGACGTATGAAGATATTGTAAATTACATACTGTAAATATATCAAAACTTAATGTTGGATTAGTAATATGCATTGCTAAAAACTTCATTTTGAACAACTTTAAAGATGATTTCTCAATATATTCAGATTTTTTTCTTGCATCCTCAGATTCCAGATTTTCAAATAGTTATATCTCAGACAAATATTGTCCTTCTAACAAACCATAGAGCAATGGAAAACTTATTTATAGACTTTTGGTACAATTAAAAATTGTTAATTTGACTTCAGACCAATAAACAACACTTTGATGTATAACCATAGTAGTAAAAAACAATAATAATAATAAAAGAGGTTTACCAGAGACACAGTCCACCACAACCAGAGCTCCATCGGTGACACGCAGAGCAGCTGTGACCTCGGAGGAGAAGTCCACGTGGCCAGGAGAGTCGATCAGGTTAATGAGGAAACCAGATCCATCCTTACACTGCTTAATGAAGGCCAGGTCGTTATCAGCCAGCTCGTAGTACATGGAGATAGCACTGAGAAACAGCCATGGAAGGGAAATCAACAACTAACTCTTCATACAGCAGACACTCCACTTTGTTCTAGTGAGCAGGTGATAAATGATTGGCTGTTTTGGCCTACTATGAATGTTATGTTAGTTACAACTAAATAGATTTTTCTATGAGCAATAAAGAAAACGAACAAGACAATGCATAGTAAATAACTGCTAGCACTCTGTCCTTCACTACAAGCACTCAAAACATTGCATTTTATTGAATAATGCATTTTAGTTTTCTAATTTATGAACATGGAACCTCACATCCATGACCTCCTGGTTTTCCCTTATGCAATGCTAAACTATCTAAACTTTCATTCAGGTAGATTATAAATGACATGTTTGTTTTGCAATACGTTGTTCCACCCCTAACAAAATCCTCTTAAGTGTATGAAATTATGACTCAACACTATGGAGCACTAAAAAAAATAAGAAATAAAAGCACACACCCTACTGAACATAATTTATATGTACTATAAAGATTATAATCCATTTAACTGCATTTTTTATTTTTATTTACAGGACTGCCATTTTAACTGCCAGATATTTCCAGATTTAGTCATGCATGATGTTTATATCTACTTAAAAGCATTTTATTTACATTAGTTAATTTGTTATACCACAAAATTCTGTTTGATTGCAATTTCAATGGCTTGCAAATTTAAAACAGCCTGATATTTCCAGATACAGTAATGCATGAAATATTTTTTCTATCAGACTTGAAACTTTGAAAATCCCAAAGTTGGTCACATGCAATTTTCTATTTAATATTATATTTCTAAGTTTAGTCGAACAGGAAATGTGAACATCCATTAAATTGCATTTACTCAGACTTGTCATTTTATGAATTTGCCTGATATTCCCAGGTTTAGTTGTGCATGATAATGTTTATATATACATTTTATTTGCAGGCTTCTTACGTGGATTTGATGGTGATGCAGCGCTCTTGTTCATCTTTACGCGTGTCAGTGAAGCGGGTCTCTCCGGCGCGGGCCGAAGCGATGATTCCAGCCTTAGACACCAGAGAGTCGGTCAGCGTAGATTTCCCATGATCCACGTGCGCAATCACGGACATGTTTCGGATGTTGGACTTCTTGTCCATGATGGCACGGATCTGGTCGACTGTGAAGTTCACCTGGAAGAGACACATTCAACATCAAAACTCAAGCATTTCTTGACAAACACCTCTTAGGATTTCTAGATGAGATTATCCTGATCCTTAAAACATCAAAACTTCTGTAGGCCTAAAGCATTGGGTTCATTTCTTCCACAAAGCAAATTAAACATTTTGAAGTAGAGATCAAATGTGAAATTTATATTAAACATAAATAGTGTTGGGAAGGCTAACTGGAAATGTAATAGGCTACAGATTATATAAAATATAATAGTAAGAATTTCAATTACTTTATAAAGTAACTGATGTCATTTAAAAGTTGATGCATGCAGAGAGTTAACTTTGAAATACTTTACTTAAATTAAGATTATAATTGAGTTAAAGCACAGCTCAATCTGACTCTTACTTTGAGAGCGTTCTGAGGTTAAATGTAGATTCAAAATCATAAGAAACAGTTTATTAGATGTGAAACTGTTTTTGAAATTAAATACTTGCATATGTGATAGAAAACACTGGCATCCAACAAAGTTCTGAAAAAAAAACTTTTGTATATGAACCATGTGTCCTAAACTCCTGAAACATTAGTGTCTCGGGTTTTAAATCTGTCTATGCAATTTGGGAAATCAACAATCTACTGAAAAGTGTAAAAAAAAAAAAAATTAGTTAACCCACTTTGTAAGTGACAATTTTCAAAAGCAACTAATTTAATTAGACAATCAGTAATCGGTCACATTTATTTTGTGATTAAATGACGTAATTCCGATAAGTTACATGTAACTAGTTACGCCAAATCTGAACATGACACGTAATTGTATATAAGTGATAGTAACGCGGTAACCAATTTACGCTTTTTTAAATTTGTATTTTTGGCGCGCCGTTAAAAACAATGGCTTTTACTCATAGGTACGTTACCAGCTTAGATATTCAACACTAGCGACCACATCACGGTCTACCGGAAGCCATTGCCAAACAAAAGACGGCCATGTGCGTGATGTGTCCACGCTGATAGGCCGCACGTGCAGGAACTACAGTAACATGTGACCGCTGTGAGCCGGTGCTAACACACCCGACACCTGCCGTTAAACAGACCGGCGAGGTGACTAAAACCGCACGCAGTCCGTCACAAACAAAGAGAAAACATAAGGAGTAGCACTGGAATCAAAATAACAGGATATGAAGTTTAAAAAAAGAGCTAATGGAGAATTTTCCCTCAAGCATGCAATTCTTTTCACGATACGTGGCACCGTTAGCTAACATGCTAACCAGGCCCATACTGACAAACAAACCAAACGGCTCAAAGTTACCCATTAATGATATGGTTAGAGTTGCACTCGATGAAAATTTAATAAAGGAGAAAATCTAGACAGAAACAACGATAAATGATTTGTGTAGGTTAAAAAAAAAAAAGAAAACAGCCGCTGCCATTTTTGTTTTATGGTAAACGTATAGCCGGCCTTTTCCCGCGCGTGTATTTCACCGAAAATTCCGTTAATCGCACAAATACTGTATCAAATATTAAAGTCTGCTCGCTGCACATCTGTATTAAAACAAATAATATGTCTGATACGTACCATTGTGGCAGATGTTTCAGGATTCACTCAGCACTGATATTAAACAGAGAGCGCGCTGCCTTCCGCTGGCGGGGAGAGGCAGGGTAGAAGAACGCGTCATCACGCAGCGCGCGCTTATATTCAGGCGAAGCTTTCAGCCTAGCGTCATGACGCAGCACGCACGCTACGCTGTTTCCTTCGGCTGAAAAATACATCTCCCCCTGGCGTCACACAAGAGCAAAATATGACGTAATTGATTGAGTGTGTGTGTGTGTATGTGGATATATATATTAGGGGGGAGATCCAAGATGGGGGGGGAGATCCAAGATGGCGCTCTGATTAGAGGCATGTTGATGAGCTCCGCAAACTCAGCTGTTTGTTTTATCTTGTAATGCAGTAAGAAGAGCATAATTAAGTACTACCAGTTCTCCAAGTACACCAGCATTTTGTAGTAGGCTATCTGTCAAAATGGGAAAATCGGAGAAAAGAAAAAGTAAGAATGGAACTCAAGCTGCTGCTAATGCTAACAAAAACGGCAATGAGACAAGTCAAGCCCGAAAAGAACTTCTGATGGAGAACATGCATGACTACGTAGGCCATGACACTGACTCTACAGAATTCATGCTCTGTGAGGAAGAATTTCCCTGTCTTCCAGAAACCCCATGTAAGTCCCCTGCCATCAAACTACGCAAGACCGAGAACGCTGACACAACGGCCATCCTCTCACAACTCGGGGAGCTCTCGAGGCTGATTAATAATCGTTCGGATGCTTTGGAAAAAATGGTGGGGGAAAACTCACGTGTGATCGCTAGTATGAAAGAAACAATCAACGAAAATTCTAGGCAGATTTCTGGAGTGAAGGATGTGATTGACTTTATGAGCGCTGAAGTTAAAGAGCTGAAAGTCAAAGTCGGTGCAACTGAGTCACTAGCCAAAAGAGTCGAGTTTAACCGGCATGAACAAGAAAAACGGCTTCTGCACCTTGAAGCGTACTCACGTCGTTGGAGTCTCAGAGTTCACGGGGTCCCTGAAAGTGAGCGTGAAGATGTCCGAGGTAAGATCATCAACGTTTGCCAGCAGCTTCTGCCCGAAGCCAAAGAAAAGCTCCCGGATGCCGTGGATACCGTTCATCGCCTGGGTCGAAAACGACTAAACGATAGCAAGCCCAGAGGAATCATCGTGCAATTTGTCTCTCGCTTCCAACGTGACGCGGTCTGGCGTGCTGCTAAGGATTCAGATTTCCTTAGAAATAACAACCTGAAATTATCCGAGGATTTGTCGCAAGCAGATCGAGAACGAAGAAACAAGCTGTGGCCCGTCGTGGAAAAGGCCAGAAAAGAAAATAAGCGTGCTTATTTTGTGGGTGGAAGGGCATTTGTTGAGGGAGCTGAGATTTTTCCTACTGAATGACTAGAATAAGTTTCTTGTTCATTCGTATTATCTCTTAATTTAAATACTGCTTCCACTATTTTGACTTGTTCTGGACCATTACCAGTCTACAGTTCTTCTCAAGACACTGAAGACACCTGTCTGGCGATACTACACTTTTGATTACTATGTAAGACACCGCTGCCTTTTCACAAGATTTAAATAGTTCTTTTCTAGAACGTGTTGTAGTTTGGTGGGTCATACAACATAGTTATTGAGCTGTTTTCGAGTTGTGTGTTGTCTGGTTTGTATATTACAACACAATCTCCTCATAACGTATAAGCTCTGGTGTTATACTTATGTTCTTAAATTTCATTTAAATGGATTACTTAATTTCCTACTGCATCTTAATATATCTTCTACTGTTTGAGTTGTGGTTCTCATCCTTGTCATTTCCTGACCGGTTAAAGTTCTAGACAAGGTATTTGTTTCGAATAGGTCTATTTAATTGTTTTATTTATTTTGTAGTCAGTTTTTTTTCTTTTCTTCTCATGTCTTTATCTGTTGTTTCTTTAAATGCTAGAGGGCTAAGAAATCTCACTAAGAGAAAGGCTGTTTTCTTATATCTCAAACAATTTAAAACTGACTTTTGTTTCCTCCAAGAATGTCACTCTTCAGTAGAGGATCTTAATTTCTGGAGATCACAATGGGGTCTGGACATATGGATGTCTCATGGCACGTCACATTCAGCCGGTGTTTGTATTTTAAAAAATCAGTTTAAAGGGAAGGTGTTACTCAGTGAAAGTGACGTAGATGGACACTTTATCAGTCTCGTGACTGAAATTTCAAATTTGACTTGTATTCTTGTTTGTGTTTACGGTTATAATCAGAAGAAAGAAAATGAAGCCTTTATTAATCGCTTAGAGGAACATGTATTAAAATTATTGACTAAGTACCCAAATTCCATGCTTATTTTTGGTGGTGATTTTAATGTGGCTTTAGATAGCAGCATGGACCGATGGCCTCCAAAACTGTCTGACAATAGTAGTTTATACTTGAAAATGTTTATGCAAAGATTCTCTTTGATTGATAGTTGGAGGGAGTTACATCCCTCTCAAAAGATGTTCACATGGAGTAATAACGCTCTCTCCTCCCAGTCCCGTATTGACATGTGGCTTGTTTCTAAGGAATTTTACAATATCTCTTCTGATATTTTACCATCTCTCTTTTCTGATCACAAGAGTATCTTTATTCGTGCCCATTTCCTTGATTCTGATGATGTGCGTGGGTTTTGTTCTTACTGGAAACTTAACAATTCTATTCTTTCTTATAATGAAGTAAAAGATGAAATCAAAAAGATAATTCACAAAAATTGGAATAAAGCCAAAAATGAGAACAGTTACAGCAAAAATTGGGAATTTACTAAATACGAAATTGGCAAATATCTTAGAAAATTTAGTAGTGATGTGGCAAAAAAGAAAAAAACTGATGAAAATATTGTTATATACAAAATCACTAATCTTTTATCTAAAAATATGGATGATTTACTTGATTGTGAAAAAGCTGAATTACAGTGCAAATTAGACAACATATATAAACAGAAAGCAGAAGGGGCATTTATTAGATCGCGTAGAAAATGGATTGAAGAGGGTGAACAGAACTCTGCATACTTTTTCAGACTGGAAAGGCAGCAAGCTAAAAACAATCAAATTCAAAAATTAATGATTAATGGTAATATTAGTGATGACCCAAAAATATTGCAAAGTTTTGTGCCAAATTTTATAGTGATTTGTATACTTCTAAATTATCCCAACAACATATGAATGACTTCTTTAAATCTATACCTAATATAAACCAGCTAAGTGACTTAGATAAAAAAATTTGTGATGCCTCTATTACACTGAAAGAGATAGAGGAAGCTATTAATACTTTAAAAGCTAACAAATCTCCCGGAACAGATGGTCTCAGCTCAGAATTTTACAAGCTGTTTAGTTGTAGTATAGCACCATTCTTATTAAAGGTTTATGAGGAAAGCATAGAGAAAACACTGCTTCCAGCCACATTATGTCAAGGTTTAATAACACTTATCCCAAAATTAAATAAAGATCCTCTATTAATAGATAACTGGCGTCCAATTACATTATTAAATAATGATTATAAAATTATAGCTTTAGTTTTAGCAAAAAGATTGAAATCTGTTTTGCACTCCATAATTGACGAAACACAATCGGGATTTATGCAGAAAAGGCACATTTCTAATAATATACGGTTAGTTTTAGATGTGTTAGATTATTCAGATTTAATAGACAGTGATGGTTTCATTTTCTTTTTAGATTATTACAAAGCTTTTGACACATTGGAACATGAATTTTTATTTCAGGCTCTACAAAAAATTGGCTTTGGTGATGCTTTTTGCAGGATGGTCCAAATGCTTTACATAAACGGAAACAGTTCTATCAAACTTAGTAATGGTACTTCACCTAGATTTTTTTTAAAACGTGGAGTTCGGCAAGGATGTCCAGTGTCCCCTTACCTGTTTCTTATTGCAACACAGTTCCTTAGCACACATATAAACAATAGTCAATTAAAGGGTATCACATTTGGTAACACTAAAATTAAAATTAGTCAATTAGCAGATGATACAGCTTTATTCTTGAATGATTCATCAGAAATTAAATTGGCTTTGAGTATTCTTCAGACTTTTTCTAAAGCTTCGGGATTAACTTTAAACCTTAATAAATGCGACTTGCTTCCAATTAAAGATGGCTCTCTTACTTCTATTGAGGATATTGCTGTCAAAAATAGGGTAACATATCTTGGTATATTAATTACTAAAGATGAATGTAGGTGCTCAGCAAATTTCAAACCTATTATTACTAAAACACAAAAAAAATTTAATTGTTGGTTACAAAGGGATCTGTCACTAAAAGGAAGAACACTGCTCGCTAAGGCAGAAGGTTTGTCTCGTTTGGCCTATGCAGCTCAATCTCTTTTTGTGGATAAGTCCACATCTAAAGTAATTAATGAGGTTCTAATAAAATTCCTATGGAAAAATAAATCTCATTACTTGAGAAAATCAGTCATATTAAATGGATATAATAATGGTGGTCTGAACTTTATTGATTTTGATTCTCTCAACAATACTTTCAAAATTAATTGGCTTAACCAATATCTAGCCCAACCATCTTCTATTTGGAATGTTTTTCCTCAATTAGTGTTTTCACAACTTGGTGGCCTTAATTTTCTCTTAATGTGTGATTATGATGTATCCAAACTCCCGATCAAACTTTCCAACTTTCATCGACAGGTTCTCTTAGCTTGGGCACTAATTTATAAGCATAACTTTTCACCACAAAGATGTTTTATTTGGAACAATAAGAACATTTTATTCAAGAATAAGTCTTTGTTTTATGATAGTTGGTTCAGTAACGGTTTAATTTTGGTGGAGCAATTGTTTAATGAGCAAGGTCTTTTGTTCAGGTACTCTGAATTTCTTTCCAAATACCAAATACCAGTAACCCCAAAAGAATTTGCTACAGTTTTGGGAGCCATCCCCTCTGGTTTATGCATGCTTTTTAAAAACTGTAATGGTTCCTCAGTATCTACTGCATCCTTGCCCAAACCTTGTGATACTCCTGTTGGTCAAATTTGTTTCTCTGAGTCGAAAGCCAAAAATTATAAAATACGGTCTCTATTTCTTAAGAATCTGATTTCTATTCCACCTGTGATCTCCTTTTGGAATAATTTGTATGGGAACCTTAATTGGAAGAAAATCTGGTCTCTACCACAAAAATTCTTTCTCACTAACAAATTGAAAGAAATTTCTTTTAAGCTCATACACAGGTTCTACCCTGTAAAGAAGTTTTTACAAAGATTTAAATTTGACATTGAACTTACATGCTCTTTTTGTTTGTGTTATGAAGAAACTATGGTACACTTATTTTGGTCATGTCATTACACTCAGAAACTGTGGGTTGATATCAGTGTGTTTATCAAGCGTAAGATTTTTCCAGGTTTCTCATTACATATTAAAAACATTATATTTGGGTATTATGACTCCAACCCCACAAACGAAAATGTCAGTTTTGTTATCAATTTAATTTTTTTCCTTACCAAATTTCACATTCATAAATGCAAATTCTCCAAATGTAAACCTGTCTTCTCTGTTTTCCTAAAAGAAATGGAAAACTATCTGAATTTAATCTCAGTATCACCTAATAAGAAAGCTATAAGGACTGTTAGAATTTGCTCTACTTTTGATCTCCTTGTGTAATTTTGTTTACATTTTGGCCCTCTTTATCTTTCTTTTTTTTTTTTTTTTTTTTCTTCTTTAGTTCTATTTTATTCTTTATTGTGTTTTTTATTTATTATTTTTTATGGTTGATATTATGTGATGTATGTTTATACTTTTGTATGCTCTTTTGTGTTCTGCATTAAAAAAAAAAAAAAAAAAAAAAAAATGTGGATATATATATTATTTAATAAATATAAATATTTGATGTATTAATACAATATTTTCTTAGATATATTCAAATATTTATGTGTGTGTTTATATATGCATATTAAATATACACAGGACACACAATACTTTTGTTTTGGATGTGATTCATCTCGATTAATTATTTGACTGCACAAATAAATAAATAGAAAATCAATTTTCTAATAGTTAACTAAATAAATAAATAAATAGTTACATCAATGCTCATTTAAATTATTAAATGGGACATTAATTGTATATTTAAGTAAATGTATAAAAATGAAATAATAAAGAAAGAAATAGTCACATATTAATAAAGTGTGACATATAATATTTAAGTAAGCAACTGAATAAGTAAATAATTAAGTAGACAAATGCATGCACATGTAAACGTTTAAATAAGACTCAATTTAGGTAAAAAATAGAATAACTAAGTAAATAAATAAGACACACACATACACATAAAATGGTCAAATATGAAATTAGTTATGTAATATTTTGGTAAAAAAAAGTAAATAAGTGAATAAACATATCCATACACATAAAATGCTTAAATAGGAAATTAATTGTCTAATACTTAAGTAAAAAACTAGCTAAATAAATAAATAGCCACATCATTGCTCATATAAATTATTAAATGGGACATTAATTGTATAATAATTCAGTAAATGACAGTATAAATTATTCAATAAATAAATAGTCACATCCAAGCACATATAAATAAAGTGGGGCATTGAATAATATTGAAGCAAGCAACAGAACAAGTAAATAAGGAAGCAGTCAAATACATGTTCATATAAATTCTTAAATAGAGCACTTTAGTTTAGAGTTGCATAATATTTATGTAAATAACAGAATAAATAAACAGTTACATCCATGCAAACATAAAAGATTAAATAGGACATCACCTAAACATCGTTAAATTGCAATAAATAGATAATTTTATTATAAATTTGAATCATTTAACCTTTTTTTTTTTTTTTTTTAAGATATGAAAAATGTTTTGTCTATACATACGTATATGAAGCGGAACCTATTTTCTCTCGCGATTCTCACCCGAGGCACATTAAAGAAAACGCAACGCTTTGATTCACGAAGCAAATGTTAAGAGATAGGAATGTTTCTGATCTAAGCTACCGGATGATGGCAATAATGCACTGTTAAGTGCGGTTGCCAATAAAACGAAAGAAGAAGAAAAAGATTCACGAAGCGCTAGCGTCGGTTAAATTGCGTTGCGCTCACACGTTGTTCAATGCTTACGCTTTTAGCGTAAAGTTACTGCCCACTGTTCTCCAGGGAGCCTTTTATCAAAAGGGCTGGGTGTTGGTGAGTTTCAGGATTATTATCAGTTTTGTGTTAAACCGGCTTGTTTTGCTTTGGGTTCGAGTGAATGTTACGCTCAGGTAGTATAACTAACGTCGAGTGATTTACGGTAATAAAACACGTTTTTGTGTTACTCACGATTTGATTGCATTGAATTGTACCTCGGTGCAGCCTGTGATGGATGCTACCTGTCAGATGCTAATACCAGAGTAACGTGATATATAGCATAGTATTATTGAGTGATTAATGCTGTTTTCATATTTATGTAAGGTACTTTACAGCATACAGTGGTATATGTCCAACAAAACCATGGTACGTTAACCCTTTTACAAGACTGTAATGACGCGTTTAACGGTCATCAGCATCGTAAATCCTCGACAGTTTTTTATATATATATATATATATATATATATATATATATATATATATATATATATATATATATATTTATATATATATATATATATATATATATATATATATATATATATATTTTTTTATGTATGTACATTTATAACTATTCTTAGTAATGTATCAAATTTGCTGGAAAAACCAAACAACAAAAAAAACAGTTAACGTTAACGCGAGGGTGTTTCTAATGCAGCCTCATTGAAGGGGCGGGAAATTTGACGTCGTTGTCTCTTCTGACTGCCGTTTTTAGTATCTCATTTTTTTTCTTACATTATTGAAAGTCATGAAAACACTATCGTGGAGTTTTTCTTTAGCTATTTGTGAAAATGGGAAGCCACAAAATACAATTTATATATATATATATATATATATATATAATATATATATATATATATATAATATATATATATATATATATATACATACACACACACACACACGTGTATATATATATATATATATATATATATATATATATATATATATATGTATGTATTTATGTATGTATGTATATGTGTGTGTATGTGTATATTTATTTATTCGTGGTACATTGTGGGTGTTTGTTAGTGTAACTCTGACTTAGTTGCATGCACTTAAGCTGATAACCAAATAAACCAAATGCAATCCTCTTCCTCTTGAATGCACTGAAGCTGAAGTTCTGTTGTGATGTTTTCCAGCAGCTGCTGCAGTCATGGCCACGCGCAGGATCACACAGGAGACCTTCGATGCAGTGGTCAGAGAAAACATCGAGGAGTTTGACATGAAGGAGAGCGAAGCTTTGAAAGAGGCCATCGAGCAGTTTGAGTCTCAGGGTGAGTTATTATAACAAAATAAAAAACTCTGCTTCATTGGTGTTTTAATGAGAAAATGTTCATTAAAAATCCTTTAGTTGACTTTAATATATCTATTTAATTATTTTTTTACCCTGAGTGAATATATGCATATATTTTCTAATAATTTCTAATATTTTTTGAGCAAATCATGCAATCAATCATGCATGAAACAAATAAATAGTCGGATTTATAATCGTATAAATAATGTTCAAATGGGACATTGTTCGCATAAGATTTAAATAAATAACAGAACATACATACATAAAGTTACATCAATGCTCATATTAAATATTTAAGTAAAATACAGAGTAAATGAAGAAATAAAGTTATATATATATATCATAATTTGTTGATACGGAGTTCAAAATATCAATATAAACTTTCCTCAGGTTTATTTTAGGAGCTTGTATAAAATGTAGTTTTTACACCGTAGGACTTTTCAAGTGAACTACACAAATATTATAGGTAATTTAAAATGGTGATAACAGGGATCTTTGCAGTTATAATTAATGTACAGATTATAATACTTTATGCAATATTGGTTTGTAGCTGTATACGGTGATATAACAATGAAGTGGTTTGATTTGTCCTCGCAGGTGTGGATCTCAGCAACATTGTTAAAGCAGTGCCCAAAGTTTCTTCTGAAGAAAACACAGAGGATCAGACCCATGAGGTTCTTCAGGTATAAAATCCATCCAGATATTTCAAACAGATATTTTATCTCTTTTAAAAATAGATTTTATCAAGTGGTATTTATAGGAGACAAGACGAACTCATGCATTTTTGCTTAAAGGTGAAGACCCTACTCAAAGTTTCTCCTTTTTGTCAAACATATTAAGTATAATTTTATCATATGTTAAATGTAAAATGTCTTGTGTAATATAACCTGTTTGTTTGTTCGCTGGTTTTTAGTGTATAGTTTTTGCCATGAAAAAGATGCTGACACGCCATTATATAAAAATACAGTTGTGCTCATAAGTTTACACCCCCCTTGTAAAATGTTAATAACTGAAACCAAATAAGAGGGATCCTAAAAATTGCATGCCATTTTTAATTTAGTACTGTCCTGAATAAGCAATTTCAAATAACCACAAGATAAAAAAAATTTATTTATAAAAATGACCCCTTTCAAAAGTTTAAATACCCATAAATCTTAATTCTATGTGTAATCTCCTGGATGATCCATGACTGTTTTTATATTTGGTGATAGTTTTTCATTAATCCCTTGTTGGTCCTGAACATTTAAACAACATAGGGACGACTTCATCATACTGTTCAAAAGTTTTCAACCCCCCGGCTCTTAATGCATTGTGTTGTTTTCTTCAGCATCAATAAACTTTTTCACCTTCTGTAATAGTGGTGCATGAGTACCTCAGATGTCCTCAGTGTGAAAAATTGAATCTCAAAATCATACAGTCACTGTTTGAAAGGGTTAAATATGCAGAAATGCTGGAAAACTGAAGAATGTGCAGGAGCTGGGGGATTTTTCTGAAGAGCAGCAGGACGTTTAACTGTTCAGGACCAACGGGGGACTCTTGAACAACTATCACAATATATAAAAACACCCATTGATCATACATGAAACAACAATGATTAAGATTCAAGGGTGTGTAAACTTTTGAACGGGGTAGTTTTTTATAAATTCAGTTATTATTTTGTCTTGCGGCGTATATGTAAACATCTGTAATGTGAAAAAGCTTATTCAAGATAGTACTAGATAAAAAATAACATGCAATCTTCATGATCCCTCTTATTTTGCACATTCTGCAGGGGGTGTGTAAACTTATGAGCACTGCTGTTTACTACTAGTCTTCACACCAGATGTTTTTGCTGCAGAACTAACCTCGCTTCCCCAAAAACTGGCGTGTTTTGTGTTTAACGGTGGCGTATTTCCAGGCTTTGGAGTCTATCAAAACTGCAGTGGCTTCATCGTCCGCATCCGTTCTGGAGGATCTGAGGGTCTTCACCCAGCAGTGCTCTCTCGGCTTCGCACAGCGATACCTGGCCGCTCAAAAAGAGGCGTATCCCGTGATCCTCGCCTGCTGCCAGAGAGCCGCTGGAGAGAAGGAAGCCCTTTCCGTGGCTCTGGCCGCGCTCTCGGCGCTAACAGACGGCCAGCCGGATCTCCTGGACGTGGAAGGGCGAGAGTTTCTGATGGGTGCTTTGACGGCGCACCAGACAGACGCCGCTCTCAGCTGTCTGTGCATCCGTGTGGTGAGACACTGCTGTGTGAAGCACGAGAACAACCGGCAGGATCTGGTGAAGGCAGGTGTGCTCCCGCTGCTCACCGCCAGCATCACACGACACATCCATCACCCCGAGGTCGTGAAGGAGGCCTGTGTCACGCTGAGGGTCATGACCTTTGACGATGACGTGCGTGTGCCGTTTGGACACGCCCATGAACACGCCAAGATGATCGTGCTGGAGCACAACGGACTCAAAGTCATCGTTGAAGCTGCTAAAGGTGAAAATAAAAGCCTATAGAAATTGAGAAGGAAGGAATTATATGTATGTGTATATATGTTTTTATTGCATTTGTTGTATTGTACTTTTTATATTGTTTTTGCAATGAAAATTACCGTACAAATGGTTTTCGAAAGCAGGAATGCTACGAAATGCATAATGTTTTCTTGAAAGTGTGACATGCTTGAACAAAAGAGAAAAATTTTTGCATTCGACAAAAAAATTAAGAAGCATATTGGATTTCACGAAGGAAATATGATGCAGGGCAGAGTTTTAATAAATGCATAAATGTGACCCGGAGCACAGAAGCAGTCATCAGTAGCACAAGTACATTTGTAGAAATAGCCAACAATGCATTGTACGGGTCAAAATTATAGATTTTTCTTTTATGCCAAAAATCATTAGGACATTAATTAAAGATCATGTTCCATGAAGATATTTAGTACGTTTTCTACCTTAAATATATCGAAACTTAATAATATGCATTGCTAAAAACTTAATTTGGACAACTTTAAAGGTGATTTATTAATGTTTTTGCATCCTCAGATTCAAGATTTTCAAATAGCTGTATCTCAGCCAAATATTGTCCTATCATAACAAACCATACATCAACAGAAAGCTTGTTTATTCAGCTTTCATTATGAAAGTTGATGTCTCAATCTCAAAACATTGATCCTTATGACTGGTTTTGTGGTCCGGGGTCACACATATATGTTGATGGTGATGATGGTGTTGTTTTCAGCTCATCCAGAGAATGCAGCGGTGCTCAGTGAACTCTGTGGCACTCTGTCCCGTCTGGCGGTGAGAAACGAGTTCTGTCAGGACATCGTAGACCTGGGGGGCCTGAAGTTCATGATCACGCTCCTGGCTGACAGTCTGGATTGTCCGGTGAGCTGCAGGATCAGAGAGAGCTTCAGCATCGTCTCCTGTGAACACAAACCAATCTCTTGTTGTTGTGATGCGTCTGTCTTCCAGGAGCTTGTGAAGCAGGTGCTCAGCGCACTGAAGGCCATTGCAGGAAACGATGATGTCAAAGATGCCATAGTGAATGCTGGAGGGGCGGAGCTTATCGTCATGGCGATGAACCGTCACATGTCTAATGCACAGGTGTGTCCTCAGAAGTGCAGTAGAATGCCAATAATTAGGTTGGCTTGAGAAAGACGAACTTTTTTATCGGACATGCTCGTTACTTGCTAATCATGCTAGCGACATGCTAGTCACTTGCTGATCAGGCTAGTAACATGCTAATCATGCTAGTGACATGCTAGTAACTTGCTAATCATACTAGAAAAATGCTAGTGACATGCTAGTGACATGCTAATCATGCTAGGATCATGCTAGTAACTTGCTTATGTTAGAAAAATGTTAGTGACATGCTAGTCACTTGCTAATCATGCTAGAAACATGCTAGCGACATGCTTGTCACTTGCTAATCATGCTAAGAACATGCTTGTAACATGCTAGTCATGCTTGAAACATGCTAGCAACTTTGCTGATTGTGCTAGCGACATGCTAGTCACTTGCTGATCATGCTAGTAACATGCTTATCATGCTAGCGACATGCTAGTCACTTGCTAATCATGCTTGTAACATGCTAGTAACTTGATAATCATGTTAGCGACATGCTAGCCACTTGCTAATCATGCTCGGAACATGCTCGTCACTTGCTGATCATGCTACAAACTTGCTAGCGACATGTTAGTAACTTGGTAATCATGTTAGCGACATGGTAGTCACTTGTTAATTATACTAATGACATGCTAGTCTCATGCTAGCATCATGTTAGTAACTTGGTAATCATGCTAGCAACATGCTAGTCACTTGCTAATCATATTAGGAACATGCTAGTCACTTGCTAATCATGCTAGCGACATGCTAGTCACTTGTTAATCATGCTAGGAAAATGCTAGTAACACGTTAATCATGCTAGTGACAATGCTTGTAACTTGCCATCAAACTTAAAACTTTTTAAACTTTTTCAAACTCTCTAGTCAGGCAACAACTCATAAAAACTTTCAGGCTAGGCTTTCTCAAGCCAACCTAAAGTTTGTCTTAACAAACCTTTTTGTTAAAAAAAATTATCTAATTACTGTCCACAGATTCTGAACTGCTTTCAAACCTTTTAGTAAGTTCAAGTGTATTTTTTAATTATAAATGAACGGTTTAATAGTAAATGAGTTTTCATACACTCAGAAACATTCAGTAATGTTAATAGACAATGATCAGTGTTTGAAATGCTGCCTAAGAATTATAAAAGAATAAAAAAATAAATGTAGCTTTATAAAGTTATATGTAAAAAAAAAATGAAATATTAAGTAGACTTTTTAAAAAAAATGCTGCCTAAGAATTATATATGAATAAAAAAATAAATGTAGCTTAAGAATAATAATAATAAAAAATACTGAATGTAATATATTTTTTTTAGGAGTTTTTTTTTATTATAAACATTTTTGTAATTGTTATAATCATATAATTAAAAAACAAGTCTTGTTTCCACAACGGAAATGCATGATGCATGAGCGAAAGTTTTTAGTAATTAGTTATTTATTATATAATTAATAGATTTCAATTTCTAGTTATATACACCAGTGTTCAAAGGTTTGAGGTCTGTATGATTTTTTTTTTTATATTTCTGAAAGAAGTCTGCATTTATTTCAAAAAGTAAGTAAAATTGTGAAATATTATTACAATTTAATATAACTGTGATAGCTGTGATCAAACTGTATTTTCAGCATCATTACTCCAGTCATCAGTATCACTCTTTAAGTATGTTCTTAAACTCAGAAATTGCTCTCAGTGTCTTTGGATCTTGTTTGTGTTCAGGTGTGTGAGCAGGGATCTGCGGCGCTCTGTGTCATCGCTCTACGTAAACCCAACAACTGTAAAGTGATCGTGGAGTGTGGCGGAGCGCTGGCGGCTCTGCAGGCCATGAAGACTCATCCGGCTGAAGTTAATGTGCAGGTAAACCTCCAGAGTGTGTGCTGACTCACATGCATTAGATGCTTTTATCCAAAGTGACTTAACATTGATTGCATTCAAGCTTAAAAAAAATCACAACCTTGGTGTTGCTAGTGCCATGCCCTACACTTTCAGCTACAGGAACAGGACTTTATTTTGATGCAGTAACGGCAAAGTACAAGTTTTCACAATTTTAGTTGAAGAATAACTTTATGCAATCCAAAACTAGGTGAAATTGCATCTAATTTTTCATCTTGAGGTCAGACCAAAAACAATAACAAAAATGGTCCTTAGTGCAAGACAATCCTTTAATTATTTAAATCTTTTATTTAAATTTTTTTTATTGCTTATTTTTTTTATTTAAATATGCTGTTTTGGTAGACTTTATTTAATTTATTTTACTTCTTGGTGAATACTCAATAACAGTTATTATAGTTAACAAATTAAATTAAATTTAGTTAAATAAAAAAAAAATACTAAAAGCATAAAACATTACTTTTAAATTAACTTTAACATAAAAAAAAAAATAAAATAAAAAAAATCAGCTAGTTGCCAAGCTACTGATGAAAGATGATTTCAAAGTCTCTCCATCATATTAGCAATATTTATTGTTTTCATTTAGTTTTATTTTATTTACTAAAGATAAAAAAAAATGTTTTTTAAAGAATACAAAAATATTTTTTTAAGAAAAGAAATTCAAATGAAAAAAACACATCACAAAAGTACTAAATTTAATAGAAAATCTAAAATAAAACCTAATTCTAGTTTTATATTTTAAAACATTTGTTTTATAACAATATTTGTATTATACAAAAAGAACACCAGCTCATATATAGTAATTTGACTAACTTTGTTCAGACAAAAATTAATTTTATAGACTTTGATACTCATATTTCTTAATACTATTATTATTATTTTTTTATTTTTTTTATATCTTTATTTTTTGCTTCTTGAGAAACTACAGAAGAGGTTTAAGGCCAAGTAATAACATTAAAAAAAAAAACATTTCAATATGAATTCATTTTTATTTAAACTTTTTTTTCTCGAAATGTATCCATTGTTTTTCTTAATTCAAACAAATTTTTCTAGTAATTTAATGATTATACTTTTTTTTTTTTTTTTAGTAATTTATTCTCAACATTTTATTCAGACATTATCAAAAATGTAAAGATTTTTTTTCTTGATGTTTAACGACTTTTTCTAGTAATTATCGCAAATTAACGAGTTTTTACATGAATTTTGTTTAACATTTTTCTCAGTTTAATTTGTTTTTCCCATAATTTAAGGACTTTGATCTCGAGATGGTTTTATTTTATTTTTCTATTGCTTGGCCCTAATCTTCTTCCATTAGAAACACTTTTACAAGCATTTTTTGTTCTCTTTATACTTCTGTTCCCTTTGTTTTCTAAAAAAAAAATAAAACAAGCTTCTAAACAAGTATCCCTGTCTTTCTTGTTGTTTCTGGAAACCAAACCAGCCGCACCTTGTATTGTTTAATGAAATTAATTTAGTGACCACAATGTCCTGTAACTGTTTCCCGCTGCTCCAGAAACAGTCGTGCATGCTGCTGAGGAACCTGGTGGCCCGCACACGTGACTTCAGCCAGCTCATCCTGGAGATGGGAGCCGAGGCGCTGATCTCGCAGGCTCTGGCGGCTCACAGAGACTGTGGAGACGTGGGTCGAGCCGCGCTCAGAGACCTCGGCTGCCAGGTGGAGCTACGAGAGCTCTGGACGGGCAAGAAGGGAAGCCTGAGTCGCTGATGAATGATGCCAAACTCAAAACAATCATGATATAATCATACGACAGCGTGTCTTAACTGTGGAGCTCATACTAAATATATGTGCAGAAGTGCATCTGATGTAAACATGCATAGGATGCATTACAGGTTACAGTGTACGTGTGTTTTTTTTAAGAGTTAAACTAATGCTGTCAAACGATTAATCGCGATTAATTGCTTCCAAAATAAAAGTTTGTGTTTGCATAATATATATGTTGTCTTGCTGTGTATGTTTATGTATTTCTAAAATATATACATGCATGTGTTTGTATTTATATATAAATATACACAGTACACATATATTATGTAAACAAACAAGTTTATTTTGGATGCGATTAATTGTGATTAATCGTTTGACAGCAATACTTTAAACATTTTATTGGCACTATTTATAGTTTGTATGATGTTTTTTACCCACGAATGACCAATTTTTTTTCTGTAGATTCATTTGAGCTGATGTTGACAGCTAGAATCAAGTTTACTTAATTCAGAAGTGTATTGCTGGATTGTCACACTGTGGCCGTTTTACCGTTAATTATATATTTCATCTTAAAACCATCACCCTGCCAAAATATGAGTCACAAGTGTTTTCTGTGTTTCAATATTAAACCCTGATTAAATCCAGACTGTGCTTGAACTGATAGTGTTTGTGATTAAATCAAGCAGCTCTAGACTCAGACTGATGTGTCTGTATTACACACTGACCATAATATTCCCTCACAAACATGAACCGTAAATTTAATATGAAATGCCATGATCGCTATAGTTGCAACTGTGAAGTCCTAATAAATTAATATAACTAAATGCAATAACATGTCTAAAGTTTAAAAGTATAATAGAAATGTAATTATTTTGCTGAAAATGAAGTTTAAATTTAATTTAATTTTAATTCATGCAGATTTTATAATTATAGTAACAAGTATTTTAGTAGAAATTATCATTGATAACTTCTTATTGTGGTATTGTGGTTCAGTAGTGGTATTAGATATTAATACACATAAATATGCCATGGTACTGTATGGTTTATAAAATTAAAATCTTGAATTTTGTTTCTAAAAATAAACGAACTGAATTAAAAATATATAAATATAATAAATATTTATAAAATATAAAAAACTTATGTTTTTAGTTTTATGTTTTTGTATTTACATTTATTTTGACTTGATTTAATAATTAAAACAATAGACATACTGACATACACACACACACACACACACACACACATATATATATATATATATATATATATATATATATACACACACACACATATATATATATATATATATATATACACACACACATATATATATATATATATATATATATGTATATAGCCTACAATGAAGAAGTGATATTTACAAAAAATGGTAAATATAAAAAATAATAAAATGAACTGAAACAATGTTACATTTACAAAAATTTAAATTATTTAGATGTGTAGCCCTACCATGTTTTTTATATTGTAAAACTAAATCGTGATATAGTTTATTGTAAAAAATATATATATAAAACTGTATTGTGATATATTTTATTGTAAAAATATTGTGATATTCTATGTTCTATATAGTACAGTACCGATACTGTATATCAAACGTCAATGTTACTGCCATAAATATAAGTGTTTTAAGGGTTTTTAGTATTAGTTCCTGCTAACGAGCAGTGATTCAGCTGTGCTTTAAATAAATATAAAGTCATTATTACGATCTGATTACCAGATACCGTAGTAATTATTTGGTACAATCTTTCATCATTATCACATCGCGTACAAAGGCGTAATACTCGTGTCGATAACATAATAATACTAAATATAATATACACGCCTTTCTCGCTGTTTCTGTTTTATTCTCTTAAACTCCAAACCCTTCCCTTTTCTACTACGCCAAGCGCGCTCCCGCTCCGTACTACAACTCCCACAATGCACCGGGTCTCGCCCTTCAACGCTCTAATGCAAGTCTGACAGCAGCACCACTCGCACTCAAACTCGTGAAATGCGCAAGTAAATCAGCTTAAAGTCGCGGAAAATGAAATAAAATGTGTTTAAACGACTCTCCTGCAAAACTGTGTCGCCTGCAGGCACGCTTTAGTTTGACGCGAGCGGGTTTGTAGTGTGGATGGTGACTGACTGGCTGCCTGCTGTATGTGAGTGGATGGTGACTGGAGTTTATCACTTCATCATATGTTTGTTTATGAGCTTAGAAGACCAGCAGTATGGGAATGTTTGTGCACATCGTCACCAGATTCCGTTAAAGTCGGTGTTATTCTCGTGAATTTACCCAGAGAGCTACAATAGGTGCTGTCCGACAGTCAGGTAAGCATGATAACAGTTGTCTTGCTAGCAGGCTAAAGCACTGTTATACTGTTATTGAGAAATATATCATGAGTTCATCCGAGTGACGTTAAATATTTAAAGACGGACGATTTCATTTGACGTCATTTTTATTAAACACAATGTTGTTTTAATGCATCAAAAATATGTGATGTTTATTACATTATAGTTATAAGAAACCAGATTGAGGTCTAGGGGTATGTTGGAAAGTTTATTAATACTTTTTAAATAGCATGCATTAATGACATGCAAATATAAGTATTTTTTTTATAAATAAATTAATGAATTAAAATGCATTAAAAAGACTAAATTAAATATTTAAAAAAATAAAATAAGAAGTAAATATTGTAATAAACATGGAATGTTTTACACATCTATATATAATTTTGCACAGTATAAATTGGGTCTTTATAAATGGAAATATATACAGTATCTGTCTTTTAAATTTTAATATGTGCACAAGGGTTATTATATTAAGTGGCATCTAAACAATTGAAAAGCCTTGCTTTGTCACATTTATAGCCTGTGTTAGCACGTTAAGGTCACTTTCTATGCATGCATAACAGTGTGTAGTTCCACATGAGCTGTTGCATGTGTTTATATGGTCACCGTTTGTTTGCTGTTGTTATTTTTGTTGATTGTTTGATATTTCCACTTCTTGCAAATCACAAAAAGCTTTCAGTGGATCTGTCATTGGATCCACAGGGAGCATAAAAGACATAAAAGAGCGAGGCAAACAGTTTTGGAAAAGGTCCCAATACTTCAGCCCAATGGGGAACAGATTCTGCTTTCAGTCGCCTTGGTGATTTAATCATGAAAAAACGTTTTACTCTTGAAATTCTTTAACCTGTGTCCTTTTTAACAAGATAATCTTATTGTAGGTTTCACACGATCAATATTTTACCCATTAACTATGATGTTTTAACTACAGCTAAGATCATTCAAATCAATTCTTTAAGCTTAAAAAAAAAATCAGTTTAATGCTTGCCATTTCTTTGTGAAATCTATAGTAATTTCTGAGTGAAAATGTTTTCTCTTCAGTGTATAAACATTGTGAAACATTGAAACCAAGTTTAGTTAAATGCAGTTTCATGCATGAAAATCTCAACTGTGAAATGTTGCTTAGCCTGGGGTTTAAAAGCTGTTAAAAGCCTTTAATCATGAATCACCAAACATTCTGGATCTCTCAGGATTACAGCGACTGAGGGCGTCACATGTGACATGCCATGCAGCGTTTCAAGGTTGTGCGTCTGCAGGACTTTAGAGGGTCTGAAGGGTTCGTATGCGCTGAATGTTTGTCAGTCTGAAGGACCTTTCACCCACTGAGCCTCATTCTCCTCCTCTGCTGAGAACAGAGCTCAGGTTTGACTAGCCGCTAGTTCAGGGTAGATACCCTTGAGGGGTGTTCAAATTCACTACCCTTTTGTCATGTTCGGGATGAAAACATCCACTAAATTAAACTGCTGGATAAGTGTATCAGATAAAAAAAAGAATTTATATATATTTTTTTTCATAAATCTGTTAAACAACCTCAGTCCTGATCAAAACAACTCATCAAAACTACTAATTGTTAAAAAAAAAAAAATAGTTTTTGTGCAGCAGCAGATTTTAATTATATCCCCCTCATTTACTGTTCGTGGCTGTTTTTGCCCCATTGACTTCCATTATAACAACATTTTTTGATTGCAAACCCATGACATCATAAAATCATGCATTTGAGGAAGAAAATGTTTAAATCTGATGCTGCAAAAAAACAAACAATGCATCCAAGCCAATTTTGTTACTAATCTTTGTTTTAAACATTTAGTCGTTTTGATCACAGCTGTCATCGATTTGTTTGTCTGGCAGTGGAAGCAGATATGCATTCAGATTTCTAATTTGAGGCTGTATGACATTGATTCAGGCACCCAACATCACAACAAGATGATATTTTAAGCTCTCAGGTTGACCTGACCATGTGTCACTCAGAAAACAACAGGCCAATCAGAAGAGAGGCTCATGAATATTAATTAGACAGGCTCAAATCATACCTGTTCTTAGCAGACCTCCTCAGAAAGGAGCTGTAAAAATATAATGAGATGGTCTTTGGCAAAATATATTCTCTTAAGCACATCAAAACCTAAAATAAAACAATATGGGACATTAACTTTATCTCTAAATTTTGAATAGTATTATTGATGACTTTAATTTCAGGTAAAGTTTTGTCGTTGTAATTATTTTTCTTTAATATATGCAGCGGGTAAATTAAGTATTGAACACGTCACCATTTTTCTCAGTAAATATGTTTCTAAAGAAATGTTTGACATGGAATTTTTATCAGATGTCGGTCACAACTCAAGTACATACATGCAAAAAAAAAAAAACTATTAATTTAGTTATTTGTAACTTTATATGATATGGTGTTGCTTTCAATATTTCTCTATTGTCGTTCCAGGTTTGTTGTGTGTGTGTGTGTGTGTGTGTGTGTGTGTGTGCGTGCTGGGCCGGCGAGCACACTGCGTTGGCGTCTATGAATGGATCAGGTTGGAATGGGGAACGCAGAACACCAGGGGGTGCTGTCAAAGGGCAAAGTGCTGCCATTCCCCGCCTCCAGCCAATCAGAGGTGAGAATACTGTCTTCTGAACCCGCCCACAAAGATTGAAGAAAATCCTGTCGTTATTTACACATCCTTATGTTATTGTAGACATCTTTTGTGATCATCTAGATATGGCTTGAGGGCAAGTGAATTATGACAGGACTGTTGCATTGTATTTCTATGTAAATAATTGCACCATATCGGTCATTGAGTTGTTTAAGAATGTAAATGTACAAACCTGTTTGTGAGGTTAGGCTGGCCTTCATTCATGCATCAGCATCTCAAGTGTTTCCAGTCCACAGGAAGTCAAAAAGTATTTTTTTAGTTGTTGTTTTTTTGCATTTTTATTTTCATTTATATTATAATTTTTTTTTTTTAGTTTTAGTAAATTTAGTGCATCCACTTAAATTAAATGAGAAGTGTTCCTTTTCAGCAACTAGCTGAAATAAAATAATAATAATAATTTTTTTATTTCATTAAAAAATATATATTTTAAGAAATTAAAATTTTTGCGTGGGGTTTTGTTTCCATTAATTATAATAATCCTGTTAGCCGGTGTGCATATCACTTCACAGCTCCTTTATGCAAAATTGTATGGGTTGATTTGAAGCACAAAATAATGTAAAAATTTTACAAATAGAATAAGAGTCATTACGATAAATTAATTTGAAATCACATTTTAAATTGTGCAGCCTTAATTTGTAGCATGTAGAAACCTTTTTAATTTAATCTATCAGGAAAAGGATCATATTGGAGGTTGTTTTTAGAGCCTTCATATTTAGATTGAAATGGCAAATTCATTGTTTTGTATAAAAAGTGACTAAGTGCTGCTCAAACAGAAGACTAGTCTGTAGTTTTCAGTTGTTTAGCATGCTGTGACCTGATGAGAAGAATCAAAACTAATGTGTGATCTCTGTATGTGTGTGTGTGTGTGTGTGTGTGTGTGTGTGTGTGTGTGTGTGTGTGTGTGTGTGTGTGCGCGCAGGGTTTTAATCAGGGTCACACAGTCTTGAACTCTCTACTCTCGGGGGCGTTTGCAGGAGCCGTGGCCAAAACATCCATCGCCCCGCTGGACCGAACCAAGATTATCTTCCAAGGCAAGAACTTGAATGCTTAAAAACCTTCCCTGACTGACTAAACATTTACAGATGCGCTGAAGTATTTAAACACTCAGTCTGACCTGTAGATGTCTGAATGTCATTGCATTAAGGTGCAGATTCTTAGTGTCAGGCGTGACTGGATCAGTTCATCTGAACTTAACCATGATGCAAACGTGTCCCCATTGCACCTCAAACAGGTCATTTGTGTGATGTGTTTAGGTCCAGCGAGTGTGGGTCACTTCTGACATGCATTTCTGAAAGCACGATGCACCTGTCATCTTTTTCCAAATTTGTGATAAGAAAAATGTATAAATGTGCTGTCAACAAAATAACAGCTTTTAGATCTTCTGGTGGATTCCTGCTAGAGTAAAAGTACTAATAATAATAACTACATAAAAAAAAGTTCAAGTTGGCATGAGAACACCTGGCCTGAAAGTTTAAAGCAGTTGTAAAAGCCAGAAGTTTCAAAATTTTAGACCGATTAGATAAATGTTGATAACGGGTTTCTAGCATGATTAGCTTCTAGCATAATTACTCTTATACTAGCATATTGTTGGCATGATTAGCATGTTGCTAGCGGGATTAGCAATTGACTAGCCTGTTTCTATCATGATTAGCATGTTATTAGCATGATTACTGTTACTTGCATATTTCTGGCATGATTAGCATGTTACTAGTGTGATTAGCAAGTGACTACCGTGTATCTAGCATGATTTGCTAGTGACTAGTGTGTTTCTAGCATGATTAACATGTTACTAGCATGTTGCCAACATGATTAGCAAGTGACTAGCCTGTTTCTAGCATGATTAGCATGTTACTAGCATGAATACCCTGTTACTAACATATGATTAGCATGTTACTACTGTGATTAGCAAGCGACTAGTCTGTTTCTAGCATGATTAACTTGTCACTAGCATGTTGTTAACATGATTAAAAAGGAACTAGCCTGTTTCTAGCATGATTAGCATGCTACTATCATGATTACCCTGTTACTAGCATATTTCTGACATGATTAGCATGTAACTAGCATTTTGCGAGCATGGTTTGCAAGTGACTAGCCTGTTTCTAGCATGATTAACATGTAACTTTCCTGTTGCTAACTTGATTAGCAAGCTACTAATGTGTTTCTAGCAAGATTAGCATGTTACTAGCAAGTTGCTAACATGATTAGCGAGTGACTGGCATTTTTCTAGCAAAATTAGCATGTTACTAGCAAGTTGCTAACATGATTAGCGAGTGACTGGCATTTTTCTAGCATGATTAGCATGTTACTAGCCATTTTTATTCATGTCTTCGCACAAAAATTTGGTGTAATTTACAATTTAAAGCTGTTATCCTGTTTAAAGCTGAAGTAATAAGCCTTATAGTAGCACAATAAATAGGAATCCATATTTTATATAGTGCTTTAAAGTTTAATTTATTCTTTATCAGCTCAACTCTGAATCTTCTCATTTCAGTGTCGTCAAATAGATTCTCTGCTAAGGTGAGTGTTTCCTCCGTCTTTGTGAATACTTTAATACTGTACTGTAGTGTGTCAGTGGTTTTGAATATGATTTGAAATGCTTGTGATGTAAAATGGTATTGGATTGCACAAAAACTTCATTCTGGGATGTTTGTGGCCTGCAGGAGGCGTACAGGTTGATTTACCGAACGTATCTGAAGGATGGCTTCTTCAGTCTTTGGAGGGGAAACTCGGCCACGATGGTGCGTGTTATTCCATACGCAGCCATCCAGTTCTGCGGTCATGAACAATACAAGAGGTTTCTGGGACAGTATTACGGCTTCCAGGGCAAGTGAGTGAGATGATACTCTCTGCTGCTTCATTACTGCACATTTACACAGACATTCACATAAATTCCAGTTTTAAAGAACAAAAGTGAATTAACATAACATTTTTCTTAAATATATACATGCATGCATGTATGTGTATTTATATATACATAATAAATATGCACAGTATACACACCTATATTGTGTAAACAAAAACTTTTATTTTGGATGCGATTAATCGTTTGAAAGCACATACTTTCAATGAACTTTAATTTTGTAAGTTACCTGTATTTGTTTGAGTTGTTAGTACTTAATCAAATCACCCAACTGCAGTTATATTGATTTTACTTGGACTGATTTATACAAAAATGTATTATAATTTTAAATGGAGCTTCTTCTGTTCATTTAGCTGAAACGACTTCCAAATAAGAAATGAAACAGCGTGTTGTTTTGCAGAGCTCTGCCTCCTGTGCCGCGGCTGCTGGCCGGTTCGCTGGCAGGAACCACTGCTACCATGATCACATATCCTCTGGACATGGTCCGAGCTCGCATGGCCGTCACACCCAAAGAGATGTAAGACCTGCATCATCTACATGAGGCAAAAATGCTACAGGAAATGCCCATTTTCCACAAGTTGACATGATTCTCTAGGGTCTTGAAGGGGTCATCGTATGCACTTTTACAAGTTGTTTGAACTTAAATGCGTGTTGACAGTGTGTGTACACAACCACACTATAATGATAGAAATCCAGTGTTTTTTTTTCTTTTTCTTTTTTTTCCTTTTCTCAAATCGAGCCGATCTCAGATGCCTGTCTTTGAGACGTCAGGGAGGGGCGGAGTCAGTGGAGCTCATTAACATTTAAAGGAAATAGCTACAAAATGGCTTGCTCTGAAAAGAGCTGTTTCTGACAGGGTAAAAAAAAGTGTTTTTTACACTACCATTGAGAAATATATATATATATAAGCTCGAAATTAACAATTTTAAATCCCAATTTAACCCCTTCTTAGATGTGGTACTTTCATTATTATAATTTTTCCATTATAATCATCACGTTCATTTAGTTGAGCTGCTTCTGCAGTATGAAGTATTGAGTTGATACTCAAGTTCTTCATGAAATAGCATGACCAGTTCTTCTATAATTGAACTCAGGAAGCTTGTATTTATGATAGCACATGAATGCAACATAAAACTCATTACTCGCTGATTTAGGTTAAATATTAGAAATAATGTGTATGGTTATATAATGATAAAGTGTGTATATTTAATGATATATATGGATGTGACTTTTATTTTGACATCGGAAATCTTGTCTTTACGTCTACACATTATTATGCGTATATGCATCTGTGATGTCACTGTGTGATGTCACTGTGTGATGTCGTTGCTGGTCAGGTACAGTAACATCCTGCAGGTGTTCGTCCGAATCTCTCGTGAAGAGGGGCTGCAGACGCTCTACAAAGGCTTCACTCCCACAATCCTCGGCATCATGCCGTACGCGGGACTCAGCTTCTTCACCTACGAGACCTTCAAGAAAATCCACTCAGGTAAAGCCCAACTCTGTGTGATTCAGGGTTATTATAGCGTTGAAATTTAACCATCTTCCGTTCGATTATTATCTATATTTTAGTTTCAGTTTCAAATAATTGACTGTGTTTAGTTTAGATTTTAATTGCACCACATAAAACAGCAAGATTTATCAAAAAGATCTCATTGGCTGACTAATTTTAACAATATACATTACATTTGTTACAATATTTATTAATCTTTGTTAATGTTATTTAATAAAACTATGGCTGTTCATTTAAGTTCATGTTAGCTCAGCTCTGCTAAATAATATTAACTGATGCAACTTTAGATTTTAATAATGTATTAATAAACATTGAAATGAACATTTTAAATAATTTATTAATCTTAGTTAATGTGAATTCCAGCATTTAATAAAACATTATTAAAACTATATATATATATATATATATATAATGATTTATTTAATTGGCCATTTTTATTTATTTATTATTATTATTATTAAAGTACATTAGCAAGTATATTATATTTAGTAAATTTCATATTTATAAAAAAAATATATTTGGCCATTTTGATTTATTATTATTATTAACCTACATTATCATGTATATTTTGATTTATTATATTTTATATATATATATATAGTTTTGTTTATTACTATTATTATTATTATTATTAACATAAGCATGTATGTTGTTTTATTAAATTTTATACATAAAAAAATATTATTGCCCATTTTTTTATTATTATTAATGTGCATTAAGAGATTGTCGATCTTTTATTTTATTATTATTATTTAGCCCTGTTTTAGTAGTAGTATTCAGTATAGTCTCCTCTGTCTGTTTCAGAGCACACGGGCCGCTCTCAGCCGTTCTCGTACGAGCGTCTGGCGTTCGGTGCGTGCGCAGGATTGATCGGTCAGTCGGCCTCTTACCCGCTGGACGTGGTGCGCAGACGCATGCAGACGGCGGGGGTCACTGGACGCACCTACAGCAGCATCTCGGGCACCATACGGGACATCGTGAGGGAGGAGGGCGTGATCCGTGGCCTCTACAAGGGCCTGAGCATGAACTGGGTCAAAGGGCCCATCGCCGTCGGCATCAGCTTCATGACCTTTGACCTCATGCAGGTCCTGCTGAGCAAACTTCAGCAGTTCAACCACAGTGCGCGGTAGCTAAAAAACAACATTTTATAGCTTTTTTGTTTTTAACCTGAGCAAATGCTGCCAGTGAGGAGGACGGGAAATGCCTGGGGTTATTTGACTAGTTTAAAGTTCTGTTTTACGATGCAAAAACATCATATGCACAGCAAATATAATGGTAGTTTAGTCTTGTTTTCCAATACAGATGTATAAACATTTTTAAATTAAGATGCATTTACTTGAGAATCAGAATTTCTCAAAATGAGATGAGTTTACGCTTCAAACAAGAAGAACAAATATCTGCCAAAAGAGTCAGAAACAAGTTCTTACTTCAAAGTGAGAGCTAAATAATTTTTCTTACTCCACTGGCACGTGTTTATTCTTGTTTTACTTCATTTTGATGAATTATTAAAAAAACAATTGTGCATCTTTTTGCATGTATCTTGTTTTAATAGTGTTTCGAATTTGTACGGGAAAGCAAGACAAGAACACTGGTCAAGAAGCTGATTTCTGCGGGGTGTGTTTGGTACAGAGACGCGCTGAATGTTCATCTCTCCACACATGCATTTTGAGTTTACAGCTGTGTGTGTGTGTGCGTGTGTGTGTGTGTGTGTGTGTGTGTGAGTGTGTGTGTGTGTGTGAGTGTGTTTGTGAACAGCAGAGCGCATTTATCTGTCACGTTCATATCAGGGAGATTCTCATGAAAGACAACTTTTCCAGGTCATATTTCACTAAAATGAAAAAAGGGAAAAAATTATAATCATAATTGTGTATATATATATATATATATATATATATATATGTAGAATATTTTCAATTCTATTTTACATACAGAGCTTGTAGCCTCATGTTGGACCATTGTGATTTTTAGCATTGTATTTTCACAATTAAATGCTTTCCCCTCAAATTATTTCTAATATATATATATGTATATTCAGAGAAAATTACACTTAAGACTAGTTTTGTGCTCCAGGGTCACATATTTATAACTTCTGGTAGTATTTTTATGCTGCATTTAAAATTATAATTTTAATTAAAACTTAATTTAAAATACAATTTTTATTAATTATGTATATGCATATATGTAATACACTTTTGCTTTATTTTTCCCTTAATTATACTTTTATGCACAGAATGTTTTTCAATCCACAGCAGTGCTTTTTAATATATTTTGAGCTGAAATATGAGTAAATCTTCATGAGATTCTCTCTTTTTATCCGTTATCATTAAACCAGGACAGGAGTGTGTGTGTGTGTGTGTGTGTGTGTGTGTGTGTGTGTGTGTGTGTGTGTGTGTGTGTGTGTGTGTGTGTGTGTGTGTGTGTGTGTGTGTGCAGCATCTTGCATGTATATGAATCTGTGGCTGGAGAGAGAAAGCAGATGCATGCACATAAACACACAAACCAATAACAGTGTTACTGACTGCTGTAACTAACCAATGATCAACTAGTTGTTTAGATTATGACCAAAAAAAAAAAAGTTTGGTCTTTAATCATTGTTGTGTTTGTTTGTTCATTTACTGAGATGAGCAGTTATAAAATACATCATTACTCACAGTGACTGTATTACATTATTGATTCAGTATTGATTCAGTGACTCCGAGGAATATTCATTCATTACAAATGTGTCAGAATCTGACCTGTTTTACATTTTAAACTGAACAAACCAGTTTGCATATCTTTCTTTATAACAAATAACATTTATTTGGCTATTTTCTCATCTCATTTAGTGGCATTCAGACATTTTGAATGTTTTAAGACACTTCTTGTGGACGTTGTATTTACTCATGACTCATTTCTGAACGAACTAAGACCCATACTAACCTGAAAATCGCAGAAAAGCATAATGATTGTCATCCAGATGGCATTTAAAATGTTGTAAATGGCATTAAATGCACTGTAACGTTAACCAACATCGCAGGCATCGAATGAACCGCTGATTCAATTGAATCGAGTCAAAGATTCGATGTTTCGAGTAACGGGTGATCTGCTTGTTCATTGGAGATTCAGTTCTGGAACCTCTCAGTGTTTGATAGAAGATTTCATGTTTATTGAAATGTCTCGGTGCAGAATCGTTTGCTGGTGGGATTCATTGTGGAGTTCGTTACAAAATGATTCGTGTTAAAGTGATTCATTCTCTCGGGTTCAAAGGAATCGAACAAATCTCTCACTGAAATGACTCGTTTGGAAGAGTCTTGAGTCAAGACTATTGTTTGTTAATTTAAATGATTCGTGGCAAATGAATGTATATTAAACTAATGACACTGTAATCAAGCCTTATCTGTCAATTATTTATATTTTCTTGATGACTTGAATTAAATGTGTGTTTTAAGGAGTCATAATGTCCTCTAGATGGCAGCATGAAGCAGCAGATGAGCTTCTTTGTCATTTATCTCTGCTGTTTAAGAATCTCCTTGCATGAAATATACTTTCTAGGGTTAAAATAAAAGCCATCTTCCATAAAAAATGTATAATAGCAAAATAGACATCAAACTATTGTTTTGCACAACTGAAATTGTAATGAATGCACTGCAATAATTGTGTTCACATGATTCCCAACAGATATTAACATTCATTTTTAGTTTAAAGAACAGAATTCCAAACCAACAGACAAAAGTGAAAAAAGTGTGTATTATTTGGATTTTTATTCAAAACCTGATTCAGACACTGTGACAACTTGCCCCAATCAACTCTATATAACATCATGATGTGCTTGTACTGAATTTATCTGTTAATTTATATGAAAAGTACTTTACATAAACATCAAACATTAAAAAAAATTATTGCATCAAAGGGTACTGTACATAAGAAATAAAATGAACAATAAAAAGTAGAATTTTTTTTTTTTTTTATTAGAATTAATTTAAATCACACTTTTTAAAGGAAAGGGGTTGCAATCAATTTATTTTAGCTACATTTAAATACATTTAGTTGTATTTAATGTTGTATTTACAGTTGTTCATGTAACTAAAATTGATTGCAACCACATTTAGTTAAATTCAATGAATAGTTTTCTTTGAATGCTGTTTTAGTTAATTATAGTTTGTTTAATCTAATACATTTTTACAAACTAAACAACTTTAAGGGTGAAAGTACATCATCATCATCATCTAAAAAATACTATTACTAATATTATATTTTAATAAAATATTATTTACTCTTTATTTTGTATTATTCATTAATAATAAATTAATAACAAGAACAGTTTTAAAATAATATAAAATTATTAATTATGCAATATATATATATATATATATATATATATATATATATATATATATATATAATAAAAGATTAAAAGAATATTAATATTATAGCATAATGTTACAATAAAATTACATATTATTTATTAATAATAAATGAATAACAAAACAATATATACAAATTTTATTAGGACTTAAAAATATTTGTATAATGTTTTTAAATTAAGTCAAATAATAATAATTATTATTATTATTTGTATTATATGTAACATATGAATATGCATTTGTTGAATATTCGGTGATTGAATGAAGTCACTGATTTGAATGTTTTTGTCCTCATCACTGAATCGAGCTCTCTCACACACACAGATGAACAAAAGCACTCTGCTGGTGCTGATGCTGTGGGCGGGGTCATCGGGCGTTGCCATAGGTACCTGGGGCTGTGCCAATGTATTTGCATGTATTCAAATTGCTCATGAATAATTTACAGCACAGCAGCGTCCTCTGCTCCTCATCCATCACTGCAAACACGAGTTATGAGCCTTACACCTGAGATATCTTTACAGTCCAACACTCTCTCATGTATTACACAGAAGATCCCACAATCACAATATATAGATATTAACCTAGGATAGATTATAATCACTGCTTTTAATTTCTTTTAACATGCAGTATAATAAAACATTAGGCTTAAATTCCAATAAATGCAGAATTTTTTATAGAAACTTGTTTATTGCATGTACTGTATTTGGTTTATTGGCTCACTGTACTTCACAGGAAATGATGTCACAGTTGTGGAAACAGCTGACTGGAGGATGTCAGAAAGGGGCGTGTCCACAATGGAGCAAAAAATAATCTTTTTTCTGTTATTATTATTATTTAAAGGGCCAGACACTTTCACACAAGCAGATTAATTTGGAAATCACACAAAACACACAAAAAAACGTCTGATCAGTATTAAGTTTTTGTTATTTTTTTATATAATATTCTTAGATGTAGGCTTTGTGTTTGATATTCGAATAAGCTACTACACAATACTTTAAAAAAAAAAAAAAAAGCAGTAAGAGAATTCCATCTTCAAAGACAATTATGAAAGAAAACACTGTGATTTTTCATAAATCATCTGTTTTCAAAAGCATAGTGACATTTGCGTGACTTTTATACGTCTGTACATTGAAAGATGATTGACAGATGGCTGACCACCAGAGAAATGGTGAGTGAAGCGTTTTATTTATTATGCCAATATTAACTCAACACCACCAGAAAATCATTTTGTATTTTGTTTTGTTCTTCCCATATTTCCCAGTAGTTTATTAAGTGGCATGTAATCTTGTAAAACACAACAAATGTTTAATTTGTGAATCTTATATATTTTTATTTGAAAACGATAAGAGCAAAGCTGTTCAGCTCTTTTCTCTCTTATATCAACATTTGACCTTTCCAAATCAACACTCATCATAACATCAATATCACAAATTTGAGGCTTTATATATGTATTAGTAGTTGACTAGTTTACTCTGTGGTCTTAAAGTTATTTCTAATCATTATTTATGTCAACGCATATAGAATAAGTCTTAATGTCTTGGCTGTTAGCGAATGAATGATTAAAGTATTAGACACTCTGATCTCACACTTATGAATGACTGAATGCCTTTGCATTACATGATGAATATACATGCACAAACACACTTCAATACAATCAAATACATAAAACCTACTTATACGATGGCATAAACCACAACGTCAAATACTCACACCAGGCAGTGTCATAAATCACAAGTAGAAGCTTTATTTAAAATCATCACAATGCAGTATTACTCAAGCACACACTGATGAATTACAGCAGATGCTCATTGTATTATTAACTACTGAATCAGGTGAATGAAGCACTTCTGAGGGTCATTGCATTAGTGAATCTAAATTACAGGTCCAGGTGTTATTAATATAATAATTTAAGTATTTTGTAATCCACCCAGAAAGCTTGAGGTGAATGTGCATATATTGAAATGCAACAAAATAACTGCATGTGCATTACTAGATACACTTACCTGGTTTTAAAAATAAAATGAACAAGATCATAAAAACCAGAGATAGGACTGATTTCCACTTTTTAAAAAAAGTGTCTGATGGTGTTTGTTTGTGTTCAGGTGAAGTTATAACAGGAAGCAGAGGAAGTGACATCAGTGCATCTTCGGAGTGATACAGGATCAGGTAGGATCCATCCGAGTTTGTCTTTCACATCTTTACTGCGGAGAAGAGCATGAAATGATTCATAAAATGACAGAAAGAAATGCATGGAATTTATTCACACTCTTACAATAAAATTAGCATGTCACCACATTCTAATTTCAAATTGGTGGGTTTTTGTTAAATGTGAGCCTAAATCATCACAATTAAAAGAACCAAAGACTTAAACTACTTCAGTATGTGTGCACTGAATTTATTTAATACAAGAGTTTCACAATTAGAGTTGAATTACTGAAATATATGAACTTTTCCATGCCATTCTAATTTATTGAGATGCACCTGTAATTGTAACTGTTTTAAATGTATTGTTAACATTTTCTAATAATATTTGCACTGTGAATATATAGTAATGTTCGTGCTTTTGGAAGGATATCTTTACTATCCATGATTACACTTAGGCTTATTTTACACTCATTTTGAGTACAAGTTATGTGCTTTCTTGCAAGTGTAATTGTTTAGGTCATTTTAATAATTATTATTATTTTTTTTTTCATATCAGGCTGTACTTTCAACCGCATCCACATGGTACAGTTGAGATGTGTGTGTCTGTGGGGAAAGGACATCAAACACGGGATCTTTTCCACCTTAACAGATAAAACAACAGTAGTTTTTATAAAAGCAATAAACCGCATGAATTTATAACGTGTCTAAAACCCTCCTAGCTGTTATAAATCCACTGTAAACCATGGCTTCACGGAGATTGTTGCTTTTATAAAACGGTCAGTCCATATACGTAGTAAGGTTTCACAGAATAAAACAGAGCAAATAAAGTGTAATGAATTATTGAAAATATTTTTCATTTAATTTTTAATGATATTAATATAAACAAGTATTCTTCCACCAAGCAATGCAGTTCCTCAGAAACAGTTCTAAGTGGTTGCCGAGCAACACACAGACGTAAACAAAGGTGTTTGTTACTTTGTAGAGTTATTTACAACAGCTTTGAACGTGGCTCAACCAATCAGAATCAAGGACCGGAACTTTCTGTTTTATAGTGTACTTATTTACCATGTTAAAACAAAGCTTTAATGTCTCATGCAACTGCTTTCACTGGAAAAAAATTGTTTGCTATTTCTACAATATTTAAAAATGTTTGGGACATGTTGAGAGTGAGTAGATTGGTGAACTGTCGCTTTAATAAGTCTATGTGTGTAGTTTAGATCATGTGACGCTTATGAAGGCCAGACGTTGGAGGTGTGTGTGTTTACTTTTATTGTCCCGTGGGGCGGGTTATTTGGGTCTCAGGGGGTTTCTTTACCCCGGAACCAGAGGTCACTTTAGGAACCCAGAAAGTGTGTGTGTGTGTGTGTGTGTGTGTGCGGGAGCAGCCAGACAGACTGTTCAGTGACCTGAGCCTATAGACAGACAGAGAGGTTATCGTCTAGGATGTCTGAGTGTGTGTGTGTGTGTGTGTGTGTGTTTAGACCCAGACATCATTATTTTGGGGAGATCAGGGTCAACAGCTCATCTCAACGGAAACACACACACAGATGATAAACTCCATCAAATCCAGCATCTCTAACATCACTCAGTTCAGTGCAATCAGGGATTTCTGAAGATCAAAAAAAAAAACAAATTTTTGTTCATTTTTACAAGTTTGTCTAAGTTTTTAAATCTGTGTAGCAATTTAAAGTTAATAAATATTTGTGTGTGATAATGATATAACAGAAAGGACATATTTTAGCATGGTAACTTATTACCCATGAATAGCTTTGATAAATAAATAGTGAGTTTTGATGACATGCTTTCTGACAGATGTGTGTTAATGTCTGAAGAGCACACTAGAGCAGACAGAGAGAGAGTGAGTGTGTGTGTGTGTGTGTGTGTGTGTGTTTGTGAGGCTAAGGGGTTTATAAGTGTGTCCGAGAGCAGATCTGTATTAGAAAGACACTTAAACACCAATGAGAGGTGTGTGTGTGTGTGTGGATCTTCCCAAATATGAGACAAAATGTATAAGATTTCAATTCTGTTTGATTGAAGGATTAACTTTGTCTCAGATGTTCCTTAGAAGACAAAAGTGAATATAGAAGATTCGTGGCAAAGTCGAGGACAGTTTGAGACATTTTTGAGATCTGAAAGATTACCAAACATTTGAGGAATTTACTGCATTTACTCTTTTAATGTTCTCAGATTTACACTGCTGTTCAAATGTAGATTTTTTCCAAATGTTTTTGAAAAAGTATCTTCTGCTCACCGAGGATGCATTTATTTGTTCATAAATACAGCAAAATATCTGAAATATTATTAGAATTTTAAAACAGCTGTTTTCTATATGAATGTATATTAAACTGTAATTTATTTCTGTGATGCTCCGCTGTATTTTCAGCTGTATTCCTCCAGTCTTCAGTGTCACATGATCTTCAGAAATCAGAATAATGATTCAAGAAACATTTCTGATTATAAACAGTGTTGAAAATCGGTTAAAAAGGAAAACATCCAGTGGGATTTTGCATGCTTTCTCATTCTCCAGCGCCGGGACATTGTGTCTGTCCAACAAAGACGTCGCCCCTCATTAAAAATACATGTCATCGGATCACACCTCCACTGAATCCAGAGATTGTGAGCTGAATTAACAGACTGTGACTGTGTGCTGAATGGGAACCGCATCCCCGCGGCGGGCCGGGGTCAGAGGTCAACGCCTGTCTGTAAAAGCCCTGAAATCTTTTATTCAGCATCCACTGCAGAAACCAGCTCTCAGCGGAGAGAGAAAGAGAGAAACTCCAGAACACTTCAAAGAAATTCAGCATACTCTTGAATTTACAGCAATTTCACAGATTAAAAGATTACAAATGAACGATCATGTGACACTGAAGACAGGAGGAATGATGCTGAAAATACAGCAGCGCATCACAGAAATAAATTACACTTTAACACAGATTCACACAGAAAACAGCTGTTTTAAATGTAATAATATTTCAAATTTTTCTCTGTATTTTTTATTAAATAAATGCAGCCTTGGTGAGCAGAAAAAACAAATAATCTTACACACCCTAAGCTTTTAAATACAGCATTGTGTATACTATTAAGTTACTATTAAAATTGAAAATAAAAATCTTAATTTGGATCTTGTTGCAACAGTGTGTAATGTGCATGTCGTTTACTTTCACATGCTATTCTAAACTGTGGGCGACACACTTCACTGCAGTTCACTAGTATTCATTTTCAGAGACAAATATTCCTGCATGCCCTCCCACGAATGAAATCAGGACCCCTGGGTTTGTCCTCATAGCTGTCCGATCCACATGCCTGATGGTAAAAGCAGGTGGCCCAAACGCACTGGTCATCTGCTTCCAAATATAACGTAGTGATGAGAAAGCAGAAACTGACCTTCATTCAGGACAACAGCTGTGTGTACGACTTATTCTGCACACCTCTAAAGGTGTAGTGTGCTGCAGATGTAACCTTAAAAGGCTGCCTACATAGGTCTCTGGGTCACTAGGATTTGACACAGAGCCGCAGAGAGACAGAAAGATGGACGTTATGATGGACAGGAGCCCCAGCTGACGGGACATTCTGCTGACACGGAGGAAAGGTTAAAAACAGCGGACGAGAGAAGGGCTGAGCTGACAGAGAGATGACAGACAAGTATTACTGAGTTCAGAAACCATTAAAAGCTCTGTTAAATGTTTAACATTGTCGTTTTATTACTGCTGATGTTGTATCCGAACAGATGCTGTTTGCAGATCGTAACATTAGTAGCTTTAGTCACACCAATAAAAATGAATTTACAGAAAGAGACTGCTATACAGAGTTACATCTTCATTGCTCTCAGCGTTTCACATTGATTTTACACAACGCTTGCTTAATTGACTCATCTCTCTGGTTTCATCTCAGAGGAAACATTTCCGATAAAACAAACTCTCTTTTGGTTTAAATGAGCAATAAAACTCTCCTCAGAAACACCAGCGTCACAAAATGAGGAGAGAATGGTCTTATTTCAGATTTAGACTAACTTCTGTAAGTCAGATGATGTGTTTGAACCTCACGAAGAGGATGTTTCTGAATGATGTGAAATAAAAAAAAGTAGAAAAACCGAGGAGAATTATTGCAGAATGAAATATCCACATGACAGAGTCTCATGCACGAGTCACATTTCACCACTAAATTTTTTTTTTAATATTTTGCATAAAGAAAAAAAGCCTTAACATTATAAAAAAAAAATTAGAATGAAAATTAAGCACATTTGCATAAAACATGTATTTGCATTATTTGCATTTTAAATAATGTCGCTTTTAATGTAAAATGCACTTGTATGAAGAGAGAGAGAGACTCTAAATGAACAGGAGACGTGTTTGCTCTCTTCAGACCAGAATCACACAAAGGAAGCCTGAACTTGAGCAAACACAGATATAACTCGCTGCATATTAATCAGCCGGCTCATTAGCATGCGACCCCAGACGGGTTTGACCTTGACCTCTAGGCTCTTTCTTCACCTGCTGCGCTGCATTCAGGCCACGTTCTCATGCTTCAAGCCCCACAAAAGCACCTTCGGCTTAATATTTATGTTCAGATCCGTCTAGACGTCTATTGTCTACCAGTGAGGTTAATAGTTTCGCTTTGGTCACTATCACATCCATTCATACATAAAGCAATATAGATAGATAAAAAATATATAATGTATTATTATATGAAGTCGACATCTCTCAGCTGACTTCCTGTTCCTGCTCTGCTCTGCTCTGATTGGCTGCCGTCATGCGCTGCTCTGCTGTTGTTTTCAGCAGATCACAGTGACATCACTACTATTATTTAGGGTGTTTTGTGCATATGCGTCACATTTGGTGAATGCTTTCCCCGGCAGCTGATGTGTGTTGTGCTGAATTTACAGGGAGGCGGGGCTTGTGTCTCATTTGCCTGTCACTGCATCTGTTCAGACTGAGCAGCATATGTGCGGCCAGCGACGAGTATATATGTAAATGGACACATGCACCAACCCAGACACTATTGTGTCCGGCGACCCCCACATTAGCACACACACAAACACACACACACACGTGGATGCTTTTAATAGATCTCATTCATACCCAGACAGACATTCTCATGACCCAGACATGAACCCTCAAACAAACCCTCATGTTCAAGTGCAAACCCCCAAATCACACAAACACTAGCGCGGACAAACCGACACGATGCACAAGCACCATTTCTCATCTCCACTATTGTGTAATATAAGTCATGCATTAACATTATTACTGCTATTAGTATTGCATATTACTGTTTGCATATTCAAGTTGTAATACTTGCATGTGTATGATTTCACCTGGCTGTTTTACTGTGGTTTCGGTCGTGTATACATAGCATATTTTGAAAAAGTTTTTCAATGTGCACTACTGTTAAGAAATTTTTTGGGGAAGTATTGGAAGTATTCTAATGCTATGAATGTATTTTAAAATGCAATTCATTTCTGGGATGCAAAGCTGAATTTCCAGCATCATTACTCCAGTCTATTAGTATTGCATATTAGATTTAATGATATTTAAACCTTTAAACTATTAAACATTTTAATACTTGAATGCATGCAATTTTCACCTGGCTGTTTAAGTCTATATATAACAGATATTTATATTTTTCAATGAGCATGTCCTGTTTTTTTATGTTTTTGAAATAATTATTTTATTGCTTAATGAAGCTTGCATTTATTTGATCAAAGATGCAGTGAGCATTTTCAGCATCATTGCTCCAGTCTTCAGTGTCACACAGTAGTGTAGCCAGAAAAGAGACTCTGTGTGTGCATATGAAAATCTGGGTGTGCCACATTTATTGTCAGATTACTGTGCAAAATTATGGGATAGTATTTTTGTCACACTGCTACCGTCCAACCATATTCCTAGTGGTAATTTGCAGGTCGTGTCAAAATGTAGTTAATTGTTAAATTTAATAATTTTCTTCCAAATACGATAATTTTGAAATATAAGCTATTTCATTTTGTTTATTTTTCATTACAGTTTATTCACTTTAAATAAATTATAATATATAATTATAGGATTAAAATGAATTGTAGTTGCTCAATATAGATATTTTTTTTTCATGTTTTTGTAATGTCTGGGAAGCCAGAATGCGCATGCATCAACAGAAACATTTATTAGCTGAACCCTGTCTTTTTACGTGCCATTTATAGCAAGCCATATTACAGATAATATTACAGATGCTTTGTCAGATTTAAGTTGAAGCGCGTGCCGAACGTGTGTGGTGAACCGAACGGTTTGGTTTTTTTATTTCAGCAAACCGTGCCATCCCTATTACCTCAATAATCAATCAATTACAGGTCTACAACAATCATGTCCGAGCAGACAGATATTAGCACATCTCATCACACCGGCACCCGCGTCTAAATCAGTTGTATGGTCTGGTTTTCAGTCTAAAACAGTTGTGTCAAGTATAAATGTCTCGTCTGTTTCGGGAGGTGCGCGCAGTCAGCGGAGGCTCGCACCTCACAACTCGCACCGGAGGTTCGCACCATTTTTTCTCAGATTTTGAAAAATCTTTGCGATCGACTTAAAATGCTTCCAAGATCGACTTGTCGACCGCGATCGACGGGTTGGTGACTCCAGATATAGCGACAAACTTTTTTTTTAGCAAGCATTGATTATGCGTGACACAATCTCAGATTGTGGGAGGCATGTATTGGGCTTCAAACGCTGTGCGCGCACGCGCTACGCGGGACGGGTGGTCACCCTACCTGGCACACCCGTCTAGAGTGTGTCCACCTTTGTGTGTGGGTCCATGTACATGCTGAATCGGCAGGTAAAAAAAGCCTTAAAAAGTCCAAATATTAATTTATCACAAATTAACTGTTTGACAAACACTTCCTGCTTCGATGTCCAGATCTGAATTTTAAAAAATCTCAAACATGCTACAAAGTGCCGATCTGAATCAACCGAGTCGCGAACAGGCTCCGAAGTGCCGATCTGAATCAACCGAGTCGCGAACAGGCTCCGAAGTCCAGATCTGAATCAACCGAGTCGCGAACATGCTCCGAAGTGCCGATCTGAATCAACCGAGTCGCGAACAGGCTCCGAAGTGCCGATCTGAATCAACCGAGTCGCGAACATGCTCCGAAGTGCCGATCTGAATCAACCGAGTCGCGAACAGGCTCCGAAGTGCCGATCTGAATCAACCGAGTCGCGAACAGGCTCCAAAGTGCCGATCTGAATCAACCGAGTCGCGAACAGGCTCCGAAGTCCAGATCTGAATCAACCGAGTCGCGAACATGCTCCGAAGTGCCGATCTGAATCAACCGAGTCGCGAACAGGCTCCGAAGTCCAGATCTGAATCAACCGAGTAGCGAACAGGCTCCGAAGTGCCGATCTGAATCAACCGAGTCGCGAACATGCTCCGAAGTGCCGATCTGAATCAACCGAGTCGCGAACATGCTCCGAAGTGCCGATCTGAATCAACCGAGTCGCGAACATGCTCCGAAGTGCCGATCTGAATCAACCGAGTCGCGAACAGGCTCCGAAGTCCAGATCTGAATCAACCGAGTCGCGAACAGGCTCCGAAGTGCCGATCTGAATCAACCGAGTCGCGAACATGCTCCGAAGTGCCGATCTGAATCAACGGAGTCGCGAACATGCTCCGAAGTCCAGATCTGAATCAACCGAGTCGCGAACATGCTCCGAAGTGCCGATCTGAATCCACCGAGTCGCGAACAGGCTCCGAAGTCCAGATCTGAATCAACCGAGTCGCGAACATGCTCCGAAGTGCCGATCTGAATCAACGGAGTCGTGAACAAAAAATATATATATATACATTCTAAGTAAGCAACAATAGTCCAAGTTTAGTAAACATTTTTTATTGAGACTATGAAAAATAATTCTGCATCTATTTTTAGGTGTGCCAGCTGCCACTGTGGGTGGCACAGGCACACCCTGGCACACCCATGGCTACGCCACTGGTGTCACATGCTATTTAAATTGCATATTAGAATTACTAATGTTTAAATCTGTAAAACTCTATATTAAAGTTGTAATGCTTGCTTGCACAGCTTGTTATTTTACTGTGGCTTTGATCGTATTTTATAACTCAACACGAGGAGCAGGGACACTGAAGACTGGGGTTAGTCTTACTGATGTATAAAGGGGTACTGATGTTTTGAGTTTGTCTCTGTCTCTGTCCTGTTTCCACAAGGGGAACAAAACAGACCGATTCTGTCCTACATCTCGGACAGCTTCGCTTCATCTAAAAATAAATGTGAAGTGACAGAATTAGAAAGCTAATTTAACCCTGTGTTCATTTGAATTCACTGCTCAAATGCATTTGTTTTAATAGTTTGAAATGACTGTGACTGGACACCTACATTGACGTCTCTAATGTTTCTATTGTTTCGTTCTTGACAGAAATGTTGATGAAGCCCCATTTGAAGCCTCCTGCTTCAGACCATGACATCTCAAAAATGACTCAAACTTTGTTCATCTGCATAAATATTCAATAATTCATTGGCTGCACAAAAATGCTGTGATTATAATATAAATAAGTATTAACATACTAAATAATCCTAATAATTATACGTTATTATTATCATTGCACAAAATAATAAACAAAATAAGAATAATAAGAAACTATTATTTTACAGTAAAATAAGATATAACATTATTATTATATATATAATTACTACTAATACTACTAATGCTAAATAAAAATATAAAACTAAACAATAAATCTTATTACTTTTATTATATTATTGTACAATACAATAATTTAATATTTAAGAAAAAAAATATATATATATAATATAAATATAATAATAATAATATTACTACTACTTAATAATATATTTAAAATATTAAAATATAAAAAAGAAAACAAAAAATATTTGTATTTAAGAAAATAGAATAAAAATAATATTTATATAATACAGCTATAAAATTACTCATAAACCTGCAGCGCATATATTTATTTTAATTACCTTTCCGAATTTGCCATTTGATGTCATTGTGATTTCCATTTTATTTAAATTTATGGTGCATACAAAATTATATGAGCTGTTTTTCACATTTATTTCATATCTGTATGTTACTCTCTATATTAGCTCTACACTAATATCTTACAGTAAGACAACTATTGATCCATTTTGGCTTATTTTTATGTATGTTTGGGAGGAAACATCTTGAAACTTTATTGAAACACAAATGAAATCTCCATTAAGAGAAAGCTCTACTCAATAACATCATTCACTATGTGTTTTTGCTTCTAAATCATGATAATTGCAATCAAAACAGCCACCATAAACGATTTCTAAGGCTCAGTAATATTGGGGTTTATATTCACTCGCTGAGTGAACATACTAATTAAGCTCGTTCGTCTATTAGCCGGTTGCAGTTGGCTCTCCCTCCCTCTCATTGGTGTTTACAGTGAGGGATTTGCATACGAGGGGTCTCTGTCTCACTTTCCATAAGGCAGCGAGAACAGCCCCATCTCAACCGTGCTGACTGCTCAAAAATGCCTCTTTGAATGGATTGTTTCTCCCATCCAGAGATTTATATGCTCGTTCACGAGCATATGAGCATTGTTCTCCTCCCCCTACAGCTAAATCAAGGATATGCAAATGAAATTAGACAGAGATTGTGAGCAGCTAACGGTGGCACAGATGGCAAACGGAGAAAGGTGCCGCCATCTTTTTGGAGGGAAATGGTCAGCCGGCAGAAGTGGCCACCATTTTGTCATTTTTGTCAGCTCTTTCAGTCATCTTTTTGGAGGGAAACATCCATTTTCTCATCAGGGAAATGGCCAGTTGGCAGAGAGGAGCCGTCATATTCTCATCTTTTTGGAGGGAAGCATTCATTTTTTTGAAATGGCCAATTGGCAGAAGCGGCTACCATTTTCTCATGTTTTTGGAGGGAAACATAAATTTTTTTGGAGGGAAAGGCTAGTCGGCGGAAAGGAGCCGCCATTTATAATTTTTTGGAGGGAAATGGCCAGTCGGCAGAAAGGAGCCGCCATTTGTAATTTTTTGGAGGGAAATGGCCAGTCGGCAGAAGTGGCTACCATTTTCCCATCTTTTTGGAGGGAAACATCCATTTTTCCATCTTTTTGCAGGGAAATGGCCAGTCGGCAGAAGTGGCTACCATTTTTCCATCTTTTTGGAGGGAAAAATCCATTTTTTTGGAGAGAAACATCCAGTCGGTAGAAGTGTTTACCATGTTTACCACCGTTTTCTCATCTTTTTTGAGGGAAACATCCATTTTCTCATCTCTTTGGGGGGGAAACATCAATTTTTTCATCTCTTTGGAGGGAAACATCCATTTTGTCATCGGTTTGGAGGGAAATGTCAATGTGTAAGTAAGTGATTGGTAGATTGGTAGAAGTGAATCTGTGATGCTTTCAAAACGCTGATTTGTTCGATCCAATGTATCTAATTCTGATTTGACCAATCACATGAGTTTGAGTCAGGACTCTCTGTGTGTTTAATTAAATCGTTTTTTCTTCCGACTAAGCAGCCAACTAGCAGCCATTCATTTTCAGATCTGAGTTGAGTTTTGGATACAGTAAAATGTTTGACCGCGAGCAGGATATGATGTGTTCAAATCAAACCTATGAGCGTGAGCTGGGGTTAACAATATTTTTGCACTAAAACATTATCTCTTATGTCCTAAATTATCATTTTATGGGTTTGTGTGGATGTGAACTGCACAAACTCAAGCACTCACATCTTCCTCATCTCCCATCATCCTGCTGGAGAACACACGTTCATCTCTCCATCTCTCCAAATGCTCCTTCAGCGCTCCTTACACTGGCTTCCCTGCAGACAGAGACGAGTGTGAGACGTCAGACTACTGCTTACGTCTTCAGGTGCTTCATGCAAAGAGTTACAATTCAGGAAATGTATGTTTCTACATACAGATAGGGGAAATAAATGTGTTTGTATGTTGATGCTTCATGTTTGCATGTGATATTGGTAATAATCTCATATGCAGCATTAATAAACAGTGTAAAATGTTTAAAAAAAATACAAACACAAAACAAAATTGCTAAATACAAAAGATAATGCACAATAAAATTACTAAAATGAATGAATAAAAATTAATGAAACCATATATACATATAAAAAAAAAATCACAAGAAAAAAAAATATATATAAAATATATATACTATAATAGTTATAACACTGCTTAGATAAAAAGAGACACCATAAAATCAAAAAAAAGAAATTCAGAAATTTGTCATTTGACCATATTTATATGAATGGTAATGTGTCAAGAACCATGGACAGCACCAATGTCAGTCGAGGCGCATCTCTCTTCCCTAAACGTCTGTAAAGGCCCCCAGAAACCCAACATTTATTCATACTGAGGCTTTGTTTGTGCAGCAGCGCCGGGTCCATGGGAAATCACCTGCGCCCGAGTCCTTCCTCAAAAGCTTGAGTGAAGAGCTGCTCAAAGAGCCGGAGCCCGACTCGGTCCTTCAGCACATTACATCTCCTCACAATACACACACACAAGCATCCACACACTGAGCTAATTACAGGGAGACCCCCGTCCCATTTCCATCTGAATCACTGCACAGAGGAGGAGAGACGCGCTGGGTCCTCTTTACTGAAAGGACAGGCTTGTGCCTTTGAGGATCTCCTCCATAAAGAAGAGTAAACAAGGCCCTGGCGAGCTAATTGAGCGGAACGGCATCCCTGCGGATCCTACGAGGGAAAACCATCAAAAGAGCCAAAGAGAGAGATGCTGAGGCCTGAGCATCAGATCATTAGACTAAAAACACACAGCTACAGCAAATATACTATATGTTTTTATGTGTTAAATGCATTTCATTATTTCATTTGTTTCTGTTTATCAGCAGAGGGACATATTTTGATGTTTCTCCTGATCAAACTTTGTCTTAAAGTCTGCAAAGAAACGTCTCTTCTGCTCATCAGTGCTGCATTTATTTAATCAAAAATACAGTAGAAAATAGTGAAATATTATTATAATTTAAAATAACTCTTTTCTATGTGAATCTCTGTTAAACTGTAATTTATTTCTGCGATACTCCGCTGTATTTCCAGCATCATTCCTCCAGTCTTCAGTGTCACAAGATCTTCAGATATCATTTTAATGCTTCAAGAAACATTTCTGATTATTATCACTGCTGAAAACAGTCGTGCTGCAAAATATTTTTTTGTGCAAACTGTGATACATTTTATTTTGCAGGATTGACAGATTAATAAAAGATCAAAAGAACAGCATTTATTTGAAATAGAAATCTTTTATAATTTCTTTAACTGTCATCAGCTTAATGCATCTTTGATAAATAAAAGTATAAATTTCTTTAAAAATGTAAGATTAGTGTTTCATATATGATCATATTTATACACGAAACATGTTAACGCCAAGAAATAATGTAAAATACCATAAAATAATTATTTTATTCAGAACTGACGTCACTTTTTGATCTGTTTGTGTGATGAAGCTCTTCTCGAGTTATTCCTAAAGCTGATAATGATATTCCAAACATCTTTCCAACATTCAAAAATGAGACAAATTCAAATTCAAGAAGGTTCCGAAGCGCTGCTCATTCACACACACACACACACACACACACACACACACACACACACAGCTGGCCCCCTATTATTTGGACATAGATCACAGATCGTATTGAATGTGTGGCAGAGAGACATTCCTTCTGAGTTGCTATGTGTGAGTCTCACAGTCGTCTGTCTGTCTGCGTCCTGAGACACAAGGCCAAGTTTAAAGTGACTAATGGATGAAGGGAAGGAATTAATAAACCTTTGCTGCTTGATGAGTTGAGATCAGTTTTAATACATTTCTTTCCTCCTGTACTTTATGGTTTTTAGGGCTTTTTAATAAAGCTTTTAGTAAATATACATATACACATACAATTAATTTAATTTACAAATGATAAAATAAAACACACACACACACACATACATATATTAGTGCTGTCAAATGATTAATCGCGATTAATCACATCCATCCAAAATAAAAGTTTTGTGTATATTTTTTATGTATAAATACAAACATATACAGTACATATTTAGAAATTATTTACATGCATTAACATGTATATATTTATATTTATATTACAGATAAATATATTTAATATATAAACAAAAATATATATATATATATTATATATATATATATATATGTGTGTGTGTGTGTGTGTGTGTGTAAACTTAATTTACAAATAATAAAATTTCTATATAAAAAGTCTAATAAAAATAATATTGCATTTAAAATATTATATATAAATATTGTGCTAAATATATATATATTTTTCTTCTGTTTCTATCTATATCCATGTGGTTTGATTTTGTAGTTATTTAAACAACCTCTTGTCTTTGGTTGAAATCACTGTAATGCACAGATTTTAGTGAATTATTGACTTTGTAAAATGATGAAATAAATCATATCAGTAAATTTTTATTTAATTCATAATTCAACAAAGCAATGCAATAAAAAACACCCGTGTTTGTATGTGAAAACGGGCAAAACATTTTGAAATTCAAGTAAACGTTTCATAAATACACACGTGAAGGTGAAGCTGTATGTAAGAAACAGACAAACAAAATGAAATGCATGAGCTGCAGCTCCGTCTCTCTCTCTCTCTCTCTCTTTCTCTCTCTTTCTTTCTCTGTCTCATCAGACAGCTCGTTAATTTGCACAACTTCGATATGTTCTTTTTCTTTCTCTGTACGTATATATTAGCTCTGTGACATGACCCTGGCTGTTTTGTGTCTGGCTGGTCGTGGGAAAAAGAAGCCCAATCTTTTCACAGCTGCACTGCACCAATGGAAGCCCCAGCCCCCCCGATCCCAAACCCCCACCATCATAAACACATCTCATTATTCAAGCTCTAGTTTGCATAGAAATGTTAAAGGGGACTGCTTTCCATACGTAACAAAGAACAACCACCTTAAACGTGCTCGTTGTATTCTTCGTACAAGCAAAACACTGTTTTCAGTTTAGCAGGTTGTGCACTCAGAAAGAGCCATTTAAGGAAGTGCATTTTAATAATTATGAGTTTTAATTGTTATTTAACACCAAAATAATGTTTTTTTTACAATAATATTTAAAAATCTGAAATATCAGGGTGCATAAAAAAAAAAATCAAAATACTGAGAAAAGTTGTCCAAATGAAGCTCTTAGCAATGCAAATTACTGTTATACATTACAAATAAAAAGTTACGTTTTTATGCAGTTATGGTAATGAATGTACAAATTATTTTCATGAAACATAAATATCCTAATGATTTTTGGCATAAAAGAAAAATTGATAATTTTGACCCATACAGTATTTTTGGGATTTTGCTACAAATATACCCCAGCGACTAAAGACTGCTTTTGATTTACTATGATTTACTAAAGGGTTTTTATGCAAGTAACCTTTATTCTGAGTTTATGCAACATTTTTTTTTCTTTTTCATGTTACTACTTGATATAAACTTTATTTGAACATCAAAAAGTAACATTTCTATATTGCTTGCAAATCATAAATTGCAACATTTTCTTAATATATATAAAAAACTGGATGTTCAGAAATCACAGCATTTAATATTAATCGACTTAATAGGAACATTATTAAAATATTTAGTCTTTGTCAGCTGGGATTCAAGAACATATAATATGCACTTAAATGTTTTGATGCAGTCTCAGAAAAAAGGTGCAAAAGCTGTTAATGGGGCAGCAACTTTTTCAGATTAAAAGGTACACTTTTGTACCTTTCAGGTTTTAATATGTGCATTTAAAGTACCAATTTGGGCCATTTAGACACAAATGTTTAAGTTTTGATAATGTAGGCTACTTGTATACTCCTTGTGCATGAATGCTTTAATACATTAAGCCATCTGACTTTAGATTACTTTCAAAACGCACAAAATGGTTAATTGCACGTTTGCATAACGTTAATTGCAACGCATTTGTTTGTTTTTTTAGCTTGGATTCAAGAACATGCAATATGGATACTGAAGTGAATTATATCAGCCTTGCTGGCTCGTGCATTTACAACAACCGCACAAAAGACCGACACCGTGAAAGGCCCCGAGAGGAACAGCGTGCACCTGAAACACACGCGTGATGAATGACGCTGCGCGTGCACGCGCTCCCTGAACGCAATTTGCGTCATCAACGCATCCCACACACATTTCTGCAGTAATTCATTTTAAAGCATGGATTCTGTTCATGCACTTCCACAAAAGCCTGTATGACGCGCTCGGTCCCGGTTCTCTCTCCGTGCCTCCGCTCTCTGTGGTTCATGAAGTCAGTGGGATTAGTTTCTGCTTTCGGTTCTCTAGCTTTATGATATGCATGAACTCATACAGCTAGATAACCAAAGAGAAAAACTAGCCCGTGCGTGTTAAAGAGGCCGTGACAAACTGAGAGCTTTTAGACAATGTCATTTCCATTCATCAGTATCACTCCCTCACACACACAAGTGCATGCAGCAACTCCAATAAACTCAGTATAGGGTTGTGATTTGACCTAATAACAAAAACAGATAGCATTTATACATTTGTGGAGCTCTGATGTTGAATTTAGATATTTATGGTCTATTGTTTACATTAACTGATCAACAGAATTGACTTTATTTCCATGTTCAGTTAAAATCTATATCTTTTAACACATAACATAGCTTAACTGAATGTGCAAGTATCAGTTCTATATAAAGCGCTAGCTGACTTCACTTGCATGGATGCAATAAGAGATACAAATGAACTTTTCAAAGACATACCTTATTTCTGATGCTCAGATCATTTGGTACACTCCACTTGCTTTTATAAATCCAAAGACTATTGGTTAAGATTGTTTTAATAATGCCAGACACTAAAGATGAGACACACACATGCTTCAATCTTCAGAGCAGCATCTAAGAAGCACTGACCTCATTACACATGACAAGCCCCTCCCACATCCTGTGACTCCGCCTCTTTCTCACAAGTCTAGGCCTACTTAATCTTGCATTTCAATAAATGGGGACACACCACAGACTTCCTCTGTTTATATAAAGTACTTTATGCATGTATTATACATGCATTAAACACCCCAATCTTTGAAAGAAAATTTTTTGCATTTTTAGAATAATACAAAAACATTTCAATATTTCAATATATTTTATGTGATGATATCTATATAGCTACATATTGCTTTCATAAATCAAATATATATACATTTATATACACACACATATAACACACACAAAATAGATTCAATCTCAATATGTTTGTATTAAAATCTATTTTTATGCATCACATATAAGCTGTTTTTATTATTTTACGCATATGATAATCAGTTATCGGCATTATTTCGGCCTTTATAATTTGTTAAATTAGGTTTTATGATCCTGCAGGTCTTGTGTTTGTGAATAGAGGCCTTTAACTGCACCATTCCCCTTAATGCGCTATATTTAGGTGAAATATTTTAGAACACGTCATCAAAGAACAAACACACACACACACACACACACACTGGTTTGCAAATAATGGGATCGTCCACGTCTATTGGTTTACATGGTGGAATATTCCATTCTCTGCATACAGTGTACACACACACACACACACACACACACACACACAACAGCTCTTCAGATCTAAAATAATTTATGATTCTACAAAAACACAATTAGAATGACGTTCAGGTTTAAACAATCCGAGCACCAGAAAAGTCATTAATCGAGGTTTAAATTAAATTAACTCTTTAATCAACGGAGTGAAAAGCCGGAGTTTATGAGAAGTAACTGTGAGCGGATGATTTCACGAGCTCAATAACACACAAACACACTTCATTTATCCTTTTATCGACACATTTTAAACATTATTAGGATTTGTACATTTTATAGCCTACTTAAAAAAATTAAAGATTAATTTTAATTATTTCATTTTGAAAAGCAACCCTCTCTACACCATTCTATCTCATTTATCTCTACTTTTTGTTATTTATTATTATTTATTTATTTTTTGTCAGAGAGTAAAATGACATTAATAACCTGTAGTTTAATATCATACAATACACTAATTCAAAATAAACAGAACAAAACATTTGGCACTGAATTAAAGAAATAGTTCTAATAACGCTGCAAATGTGACGCGTTTTGTTATATTTTCTAATGTTTTAAAATGTTTCGAATTTTGTTTCTTTTCTTATTTTTCTGTTCTCTCTTTTTCTGTTTTTTTTTTTTTTTCTTGTTTCTTGTTTTTTTTTGCTTCATCCCTGCACTATATGTTTTCACTTTTCGACAGAAATTCCTTTTCGTTTAGTTTCGATTTCACAGAATGATTTACGTGTATATTTACATTAACCTTTTTTTATATACGAAAGATGCTTTTGTATTTGCTTAGACAATCTAACCCTAATACTGATATGCTAAAGTGGAATATGGTACAAAAGTAGTGTGTCTCGAACAGAAATCCGTGTTAAATACAGGTGCATCTGCATGGAGCTTCAGTCTAAAATCAGCTGTGCATTATTACGAGCTTCAGCTGCAGGTATTACAGATTATTAAATATGATCGATACATATGACAAGCCACACTTTGAAGAGTCATTGTGCGTGCACGTGTTACCTTATTTTGTGTTTATATCTTTCATTTTTAATTCATCTAAATGAGTCTGTGATCTTTTTCAGCATGCATTAAAAAAGTCTTATGTTGCATCACCTTAATTATAAGCGACAAACAATTAAAATAAAAAAAGCTGCTCAAAAGAGCCGCTGTGGAAGACGTTCGTAATTAAATGATTTTGATTTAGTCCGTGCAAAAATAACTAAATGGGCCTAAATTAATAATGCATCATGAGACATCAAAGGCTTTTCTTCATGATGATCTGAACAGTGAATACAGAGCCTCATCAGCACCTGTTGATCTAAAACAGCACGAAACACAGATCACATCGAATAGAAATGCACTTTTATTAAGATTCCCTTAAATATAAAAATAATATATAGAAAATATATTTGCGTAAATATCTACTTCTGATTAGTGAATATATATATATATATATATATATATATATATATATATATATATATATATATATATATATATGTGTGTGTGTGTGTGTGTGTAAAAGAAGAACATATTTAGTATTAAAAAATAAATTACGCCTATTACAATTATTTAATATTGTTGAAATAAACATTAAATAATTTTAGTATTTTTTTATTTCACAAACCACTGAGATTAAATTAATAAAATACATTTCGTATGCAAATCTTACTAAAGATATCTTCTCTTTTCAAGAAGAAGCGACTGTCATTATTCATCAGTCTATTGTTCCTCTCAAATAATCCTCGCTGAAGAACCGTGTGAAAACACACACACACACACACACACACACACCACAAACAAGTGACCGAGTAAAATGAGGCCTGAAGAAAGAAGTCAACATCAAGTTCAACAACGAGCTGTTCTCATTATCATGACAATACAGTCTGGGAGCAGCGAGGGGCCACAGACACACGAGAGCTGGCCACATTTTCCCATGAAGAGCTGAACACATACAGGCCTCAGACTTCCTTCCTTCCCTACAGTCCTCTCCATCATAATTAAATGTGTTATTTGTTGGAATGAGTAGATTTATACACAGGTTATGAAAATGGCAATGCATGGAATATTTGTTTCAATGCAAAGAGCAGAAACACAGCAGAACAGCATGAATAAACTCCGAAATTAATGCAACAAGAGAAAACTAAGAATGCAACTGCAAATCTTCACCTAAAAAATAGTTTATGGAGTTTACTTTAAATGCACAAAAAATTGCATTAAAAGTCTGAAAGTTTAAGAGTGTGTGCATTTATCCATCACGTGCAAAAATAATAAACGACCGTGAAGTTTTTTTGGCGCATTAAACTGTTTTACTCAGATTAAAATCTGATATAACAAGAACATCATCTGTTCTGGTTTACTGTGCAACTGAAGCATCGTGAATGCACATGAAAGCTGAAGTGAGTGCTCACCGTGTGCTCGTGTCTTCAGCTCCAAATGAAAGTGAAGGATGAAAGTTAGAGGAGGCTCTGCAGCATCATAAGCTCAGCTAGACGCTCCTCCATTGCGGCTCGTTTGCTTTTGTTCCAGCTCTTTCCTTTCATTCATTTACATCCTTTAGCGTTTCTGTTCGTCTGCAAACAGCTTCGAGACCGAGAACCGAGAGAATGACGGACTGAGCGCGAGAGAATGAGATAGAGAACGTGAGGGGAGGGGCAGAGAGAGAGAGAGAGAGAGAGAGACAAAGCGAGCATCCATTCCCAGGGAAAAGAACCAATGCAGCAGATTGTGTGTGTTGTCAGGGAAAACTGCGCGTTTTATTAATGAATCCTGCTTATTATTTATAATGTAATGGCTTGATGCATCATAACACTTGCTAATATGTTTTCTTTTGCTAACTCTCAAATGATTTCATGACAAGAAAATAGGTTACGAGTGCATTCTCTCTTAAATATGCTTTGACTGCTGCAGGACTTCAGTCATAACTGCGTGTAGAGATGACAGACCGAGCCACGCATGCTTCACGTGTGTAACAGGACACACATGTCTGGAGCACATGCACGGCTCGCCATGTTGAATAACTCAACAGCGCGAGCGCGAGCTCCGGTTGGCCGGTGTTGGTGTGATTCACGCTGCGCGCGGCGCATTCAAACCGGTGCGCGCGCGCCCCAAACGCGAACGCGAGGAGAGAGTGTGATCATACCACGGATAAAATTACAGAAAATAAGCTGTTATGCAACATCTTATGCATTATTCGGATGTATGAATTATGAATTCATGGAAATAATAAACATTAAAAATAACATAAAAAGTGCTGTTTGAATGCTCGGGGAGATTTGTGATTTTTAAAAGAGTTTCCTTATCCAAAATACAATTGATTGCAATCTTTTTTTTAGAATGTATTTGTAATTTTAAATGTGCAAATTTGCCTGCAATTTTAGATTTATTTTAGACATTTAAGAGGAAAGCAACTCAACCCTGCAACCCTGAATAAAGTACATAAAATAAAATCGCATGTAGAATTTACACCGTCAAAGCAGTGTATTTGCTTTTATAAGGTTGAGTTAAACTGATGAAATACAGGTTAATATATTTATTATATTCAACTTGAAATCATGCGAACTCACATTGCAATATTATAAGCCTACATTTGTAATTCATGTGTAGAAACGATTCATTCATAATAAAAAGACTAAATATAATAAAACAAAAAAGTAGGCTAATTAACGACGTTCCTTGAGCTGATATTTTGAATTCAGAATAATGTGTCAGTTTATTTTAGAAATTCATGAACAGTGACGAAAGATATTAAAAGCTTTTACTGACACAGATCTCACATTTTTTCTCTGATCTCATATGATATTATCACAATGTGGCATGCAGAAGTCCTAAAGACCTCAATGGATCAAAAGACGAGAGATTCGCAGCAGAATAAAATCACTTTAGAGAGAAAGTGCGTGATGACGTCATTCTGCACCGTGCGTAATTAACCAATATAAGCGCTCATCTCAACCTCGTGTTGAATGTTTAAACACACGTCTGCTTATATTTATTTTTCAGTTATAATAATTGCGTGCAGTACTGTCTGTTACATTTATAGCTATACAACATTTCATTAATGAGAAAAAAACGTAGAAGCTGCACATATATAAATATTAAAATATTGCCAAAATGAATAAGCTATATTCATTATTTAGACATTTTTCGTTAAAAAAAATCTAATATGTTTAGAAAGTTTTTAATCCTCATTTAAACTGATTAAATCTGAAGGATTAATTTTAGTAATCAAATGTTTCTCGTGCTCGTCATTTCATGAAGAAATAAACAAGGAAATCATTTTTGAGGACTGATAATTCTGCAGATTAAAATATTAAGTCGTTAATATTTAAACTTGTTTTATTAAAAATTCTGCTGCAGTTCTAGAGTTTAAAAAACACGAACGTCTAAAATTAAATTCCATCTAAAATTCGATAACTGAAATACAAGCAAACTTTTCTTTTTTTTCGACCTTTTGAGATTTGAGATAGCCTACAAATAAGGTTTATGACTGAAAATAGATTGGGTATATTTATAATTCAGTTCGAGTCTTATTATTAGCAACTTAATAATACAAGGAGATGTCCTCTGAATATTTCAGATTGCTAAGAAAAATAAATAAATCAGGCCATCGAATTAAAAAGGTCAGTCATCAAAACTTTCTCTTTTCCATCATAATTATTTATGCATTTGAATGTAAACATTATTTAATGTAATATTTTAACAATATATATTTTAATCTGCTCTCTTTATTTTAATTTTCAATATAGAAATCAAAACACAATGTTTGCTATTCTTTATATTTTATTTGGTATTTATTTCATTATATTTATGTTCTTTGTAAGCAAATTGAATATCTTAAATCAAGAAGACATTTCTCAGGCAATATGCCTCTACATATATATTCTTGTTCATTTTTTTAAAACAGAATGGTAGAAATAATATTTCTGTATTTTTGTCTGTATGTTTTTGCAATAAATCATTGCATATAGTATATATGTATTCCAGCATATATCCAATGAAACAGTTCAATGATTTAGTCCAGAAGCATCAGAAATGACTAGATTTATTTGCATTTTAAATATTGTTTCATGCATTAATTTTATTAGCATACACACAAGGCAAAATAACATTAAATACATTTAAAAAAATACATATATATATATATAATTTATCAGTCTTATAATTATGTGATTTTTCTCTCTCCCCAAAAGAACCACATATTTTACAAAACTGCACTTATTTGGAGCCCTAAAGTTTGTTATCTCCCTCCTTCGTGTGCATTAATCTCACTGAAAAATTTGAATGCAAATTACAGAACACCTGCGCCCTTTTTAAACCATTTCCTAAAGCTTTTTAACACACACCGAACGCTAGACATGCATTAATGCAGGACGACCTGCTCACCTGTGCTCACTGCACACCTGAGAGCTCACGACTAATGCATGAACATCCAGTTCATCTGGTACAAAACAAAACCAGCATGCATCAAATCACCAATTATTTCAGAAAACTTGCAGCATTAGGTATCATAAGGCTATTTTACACACTACCTATCACAACATCTTGTACCATTGCAATGTTTATGTGATGCAATAACCACTACAATCATCTGAATGGAGTCTTACATTGTGTTTTTATTCTGTTCATAAAGTGTGTGACTGACCCTGATATTAACAACTGGTTCTTACACTCCATTAACAGCTTTCAATTCAATTCAGGCATCTCTGTTTGTTTGTGTTCGGATGCATTTGAAGAAACACAATTATTTCAATAAAATATTATATGCATCACACAGACTACACATGCTCAGTTTTATTTAAAACGAAGGCCATATATAAAAACATCCTGATGACATAAGTTCATAATCTATAGAATCTAGTAAATTCAGTTTAAAAAAAAGCTGTTTGTAACATACACTGTAAAATATTTTTCAAAGATGTAAATAAAACCAAATCCAGTCGTTCTGCTTCAATGCAATGCGTTACTTGCAATTTCTCCATAATATTACAAAGATCCCAACCAACACAAACCCATTTAAACAGCTCACAGTAGTTTGTATTTCCACATGGGGAAAGTAAAGAGATGTTTTATGATGCTCTTCACAGATCATCATCGTTTAACAGCTGTGATTGGATGTGAGCTGCTGTCACATGATCAAACGCTGAACTCTCATTGCACACAGACATCCACAGTCTCACTGAACTAAACACATTTAGAACTATTTGCAGGTCTTAAAATGACAAAAACATTCAACATGGAATAGATGTGTGCACTGTGTGTAAAAGCAAACCTTTAATTTCTGCTGCAGCAATGAGATTGAAATAGACTCAAATGTTTAAAAGAGAAAAAAAGAAATCAAATAAGTTTCTCAAGAATGGCTCAAACTGTGCTTAGATTTGCCAAAGTTTGCAATCAGAAGCCAGAGATCTCAATACGAATGCAAATATTTCAGGAAGAAGTTTAGATGCAATATCTGAGGCAAATTAAACATAAGCACAATGCACCCTAAAGGGTTAAATTCTTCAACAGGGTTATTATAGTTAACTAAACTAGAGATTAAAACCATAATGAATGAAATAAATAACTGTTAACTAATATAATATAAATAAAATATAAAAACATATTTCAGCTAGTTTTGTTTTCCCCCATTTCTCATTTTAATTTACTTACTTACAACTTGATGCACTAAAATAAACTAATCCTCAAAAAAAAAAAAGAATGCAAACTATATATGCATATTAACAAGAAAAATGAATAATAATAATAATAGTATCTCAATGATGTTCTTTAAAATCACATAAATCCTCATTTACTCTTACAGAGCTTCAGATTCATCAAACAGACAAAAAACAAACCTGGCAATACTTAGATGTTCTTATTAATAATCTTAATATAAATCCACAACATAATTTCCCTTAATGTGTGTTGAGGAACAGCGTCCTTACTTGTGATCGACTGAAGCAGATGTGTCCGTCTCGAGTCCTTGACCACGTCTCAGTGTTTTCTCACAGCTCTGCTCTTTTAATTGAAGGCAGGCGGGGGAATATGCAAATGAGGGCTGACCCTCACTTCTGCATGATAATAGCAGGGGTCAAGCTCACGTCTGGCTTCCCAGACGACTCCGACGGTCAAGTTCAAGCTCAAGTCTGGCTTCAAAACCAACTCAAGTCCTTCAGCTTCTCTCAAACAGACGGGCCACACTTTAATGAGTTCACTGCAGACTTCTGAAAACAAGATCATACAAAGATCAAACTCTGCAGCGTGCTTTGATTGAAATACTCTCAGCTTCACAGAAGATGACTTGAAGAATAAAGAACAACAATTATCATCACGTTGATCATTTTGATCCATGCATTGATCTAAACTATGATGCACATAGTTGTTTATACATTAACAAAGAAATAAATATATAAAGTATGTGGGATTATTGTACAAAATATCTGAGCATTAAGTTTAAATATCTGAGGGTTAAGTTTAGATCATTGCAAGCATCGTTCAATATTTCTTTGTTTAATCTCTATATTCTGCAATTAAATGAACAGCAAAATAAACAATTTACAAATGTCGAAATTGTATTTATGGTATGTTTACAATTTTATAAATCTATGTAGCACTTATAGAGGGACGGCCATGTGTGATATTTTCAACCAGTAATTTGCATTGGGACAGTTTATGACTTATTTTAGAAAACCTGTAAAAACTGTTGGTTTTTATCAAAAGGAAGAAACATACCACACTCGTCAGAGAAACAGAGCTACCCTTTTTTTCTACAGATCTTATTTCTAAATCTCTGCATTATATTGTAATGATGTAATTTTTTGTCATTCGCAAATGCATGAGTAGACATTTCACTACATCCCTGCAGAAGTTTGTTTTTGTGTAAAGTGTGTTCATCCCATAGGTGTAATGGTTTTTATTCTGTAGAAACTGTATATTCTATGGCCCTTCACCAACCCTACACCTAACCCTAACCCTCACAGGAAACTTTGTGCATTTTTACTTTCTCAAAAAAACTCATTCTGTATGATTTATAAGTGTTTTGAAAAATCACAAACACACTCTCTCTCTCTCTCTCTCTCTTTCACACACACACACACGCACACACACACACACACACACACACTTACACACAGCCTTACTAAAAAGCAAAAAAATTCCTGTGATGAAAGATGAACACATATTTAGGTCACATTTAACTCTAAGGGATTTAAATTATAATTATGTAATTTTACAAACACAAATACACAGTATATTTATCAATGTTTCTAAAATTGTATCTCCTTTATGCAAAATATAATATCTCCTTTTTTGATTATGGGGTGAGATATGACATACTGAACTCTCTGATTACTTACTCATTTTAAGATCAACTCAACTAATGTAAAAAAGAAATTGAGATCAGAAGAGCTCATTCATTTTCATGTTTCCTTCCTCCGGACGTCTTCCTCTTCTTCAACTCATTTCAATTCCATTTTAAAGCAGAGGTCAAGTGGAAGAAAGCTTTCTCATGCATTGAACCGTCTCACTGGTGAATAATTGTTGCTGGAGGAAAGCATGAATTTTTATCATTGAACTCGTCATATCAGTGGCTCATGAGTCAATGTTAATATTGCAGGAACACTTTCTGTGTCTGAGAGATCGTTTTCACAGCGTTCCATAGTTTCCTCACCAGATTAAACATATATTCAGAGCGGGGTCACGGGGTCACGGAGCCAGACACCATTCGTCGGCGGGACAATGCCGAGGGAAGTTGTGTGAACATGCCAAAGACAGCCGGGGAGACGAGTGTTCGCCGCTCAATATGACCTGAAGTCTTTCCCACGACACACTGCATTTAAAACCTCCATGCACTTGGATTTCACAGTTTTACATAAACTAATAAACATAATGTGATGTGTATATCTGTCAGTCATGGATCAATGAAACAGCTCAGGTTTCTGTAATACTGTAAATCAAATGCGTTTTAAATACACAATAAATCAGGTTTATATTTGTATAATCAATAAATACATCTTGTTTTAATCTCTATATTTTTACTAATTAGATATTGCTTGAATTAAGTATGAAATAAATAAATAAGCTTGCCAAAGAATATTAAATTTGTAATTAAATTTAGTCTTGATTTTATTTTTTGCATTTCTAGTTTCTCTTTTAGTTTTGCATTTATTCTTGCATTTTTTCTAATATTATATGTATTTACTTATACTTAATATTATTATTATATTATCTATTTTTTCTAAAGCTAAGCTATTATTCTAAGCTATTTTAATTAATGCATTTCATGCACAATGATCAACTGTCTTTTTTATTTATTTATTGACAAATAAGCATCACATTACGTTTATTAGTTTGTTTATATTAACATTTTATGTACAATTTAAATACATAAATCTTAAATGTAGGCCTATTTTTTAGTTTTTGTTTTTTGAGTCCACATTTAATATAAAAGCTGTATTTAAAAGCTATATTTTGTCATAAAACACATCAGGCACATGAATGATGTTTATATCTTAAGATCTGCAGTCAGTTCATTGTTATCTGCCACTAAGAATCCGATTTGAATATATCATGAAGTATAACACTTTTGTAATGAGTGAAATAATGGCAGGACTAGTGACACAACAACAGAAGATCACACACTAATCACAGGTCAGTTGACCTTTTGATCCGAGGGGTCAGAGGTCAAGCCTGTTGATGGACCGGATCCGTCTCTCTCTCTCTCTCTCTCTCTCTCTCAGTGCATTAAAAATGAATCACTTTGTCTGAAGCTGTGACTGATTTCTGTACAGTGAGATTTTTCTTCTTTACTTACAGTAAAGTCAACTTAAACTATCATACGTCAGTGTATGTCTGTCTGAATATATGTGTGTGTAAGTGGGCAGATAAAGGTGTGTGTGTGTGTGTGTGTGTGCATTCTCGAGGGGGGTTGTCCTGACAGATTTGGCTGGAAACTGGTTGTGGCTGATCAAGTGTAGGGTTTTCTCTTGATCTGGAACTGAGACACTTTCTAGCGTCTTTATTTCCACAGATATATATATATTTCTTTCCTTGTTTGCATGTCATCTGCAAACATGACATTAGTTTTTAAATGTTCTTCATATGTTAAATGTCAGACTGAATGAATTACATGTTGTTCAGATGCAGATGACGATCTGCTCTGGGGTCAAAGGTTGTGACAGTGGCGCTCTTGTGATGCCCTCATGTGGCGGAAGTGTGAAGTACACTAGAAAACTGCACTACTTTTTCTTAAATAATTACAGACTATATATTATAAATAATTATACATATACATAATATAAATAAGTACACACACACACGTTTACTGATTGTAGTTTGATTGTATAAGCCAGCTATCACTAAATTGATTTACTTCATTAAAGAGATCTGGATGAACGAGTTGAGCAAATTACTGGCTCGTGAAAGTTTGTTCCTAATCTTCTCCATCACACTTGATTTGATTTTATTGTCTGCAATATTTGAAGTCGAGAAACTCTGACTGATTTTAATTTATATTAAATTATATATGAACTAAAAATACATTTTAATTCTAAAAAAAATTTCAATTTATTTAAAATGTATCTTTAAAAAAAAAAAAAAAAAAAAAAAAAAAAATATATATATATATATATATATATATATATATATATATATATATATATATATATATATATATATATATATATATATATTACTTTTACTCGCACCACTTCTTTTTTACATTTTTTTTTTTAATATTTATATTATTTTATATTAAATTTCCTAGACTACCGGTTTAATAGCTACTAATATGGAACTAATATATACATGTAAATAATAATAAGCATTAAAAAAATAAAAAAAACTAGAAGAATAACAAAGTGTCCTGAAATAATATGTGTTGATAATTGCAATTAATTAAAATAATTTTGTTTGCAACATAAAAAAATCATACTGTTGTTGTACAAGTAAAGTGTGTGAATTGAGGAGCCTGTAGATGGCGCTATTGCTCCACTGATGTTGAACTGCAGTGACAGGACAGGAACATTACAACACGGGTTTGATGTCAGGCTTGTGAGTCTCTAACTTATTACACTGGAGTTAATGAAAGAGCTCAGTTAATGCCAGTGTTTACGTGTGTGTGTGTGTGTGTGTGTGTGTGTGTGTCATATCTGATATGAAAACTGCATTCTTATGCATGTGTGTAAATAGGCCTATTTAGGGTTAACTTTTATAATTATGTTTTTTTATAAGAAGCCATTTGTTGGGAGAGAGAGAATAAATCATCATTAGGCCTATTTTTGCTTCTGTAGATCTGCTTAATTGAAGTCTGTGACTTCTGAGGTCATATAAAACTGAAAACACCTCATTAGCTTTTAAAACATTCCTGCTGCGTTTAGGTGAGTTTGCCAGATTAAAATAATATATAAATATCTAAATGTCTTTGCATTAGATTGCAAGTGCAATATGAATCACAAACAAACTTTTCAAGCAAAACATTGAAATGCTAAAAAACAGATGCTGAAGATTTATGAGGCAGATGAAATGTGTCTGTCTCTCTTTCTGTCTGGTGGATATTTGCAGTGTTTCCTGGGTGATCTTGTCATCTGCTGTTGAATTGTGAACGTTTTGCGCTGAATGAGAGAAAAAGTGTGTGAAAACAGTCAACTGTGTAAATATACTCTGCAGACTTTGAGTCTGAGCGTCTCATCTGACGTAAGTTGATTAAAATAGAGTCAAGACTACTTAAAACAATCAGCCATCTGCCAAGAGCTAGTCTTAGCCAACACGAAACACAGCATTCAGTGAGCAATCCTTATACAGCGATTAAACCCAAATGAGAATGAGCTGAAAATGTTTGCATCCTCAGGTCATCCAAGAGTTTGTTTCTTCATCAGGTTTGGAGAAATGCATCAGTGTCTCATCAATGGATGCTCTGCAGTGAATGGGTGCCGTCAGAATTAGAGTCCACACAGCTGATAAAAACATCACAATAATCCACAAGTCAGCCACAAATCAAATTAACATCCAGAAAAGAAAAAAAGCTATAAACATATGTGTCAAAAAATATTTTCCACAGGGAATATTCAGAATTATTTAGAATATTCTGACGTAAGATTTTTAATATATTTTTTATTAATCACGGTTAAATATTTAATTTAATATTTAAATAAAATAGAAACTTAAATATTTTGTTGACATTTGTTTAATTACTTTTTTTTTTTTTTTATAAAAAATGCAACTATTAATCTCAGTTTAAGTTTACTAATAAATCATTTGTTGCATATGCATGCAGTGCATTAACTAATGTTAACAAATGCAACCTTATTGAGAAGTGAGAAACACTTTAGTTCATGTTAGATCAAGTCCATTGTATAATATTAACAGATGCAAGTTTTGATTTTAATTAATTTGCATTAGTATATGTTGAAATTAGCTTAGGTTTTAATTTATTGTCCCAGTTATTTGGACTCAGAGCACAGCATTAACTAAATATAATTGATTAAATTAAATGCATTTTAGATGCATTTGACTGAAATGCATTTGCTGTGTGCTTGATTGTGGTCTGCTGGTCACAGCCGTGTGTTTTCTCTTCATATGTCTGGTGTGTTTGTTTAGTGAGCTCTGATTACTTTCTCTGCTCTGTAATCTAACGCTATTGTTGCGTGACTGTTTGCGCTCATATGAAGAGACGGATCCGAGCGCGAGAGGGCAGATGCATCAAACATTTTTGTTAATATCTGAAAAAGGATTGAATATGAATGCTTTTCAAATGCAAATGAGACCTTTATGAACAAACACAATGGCACCGTGAAGGATGTGAACGTTCTGTTCAGAGCAAAGTAATGACACGTAGGGCATACAGTATGAGATGAAAACTTAATAGCTTTTTAAGAAGACACAGAGGTCTCCTGACCAGAAAACAGAAATGAGTCACTAGTTATCATCCAGCTGGAGAGGTAAAACCTAACTCATTTGAGATTGTTCTTATGTCATTCATCCGACTGTGTTTGTTAGCAGCAAGATTGTGTTCAGAACAGGAACCAAACTGCATTTTAATCAGTCTGGAGCTAAAAAACACCATCCTGCTGAATCAAATGCCAGATGTTAATGAGATTTTAATTCGAGGGCTTTTGGAAATCAAATGGCTTTGAGAAGAGAAGCCAGAGCAGAAACACGGCTGCGTGGAGGAACAAAACAATGAGGTGAACAAAACGCCTGTCACCTTCCACAAAGAAAGTTGCATTTGCTCATAAACTGGAGCTTTGTTTTTTATTTTCTCATTATTATTGACTAATTTAATTTAATTTAATTTAATTTAATTTAATTTAATTTAATTTAATTTAATTTAATTTAATTTAATTTAATTTAATTTAATTTAATTTAACTTAACTTAACTTAATTTAATTTTAATTTAGTTGTTGTGTTGTTTACCAAGTCACTATAATGCTTGAAAATAAAAAAAATAATGCATTTTGAAAATATAAATTTCAAAATAGATGCAAGTAGTTAATAATAAGCTATGCATGATTTTTTGACAGGAAAAATCTTTTTTCACCTGTTTCATTTATGTATGACTGAAAAATATGCATCATATTAAGTTAATTAATTTATCTGGCCTTACTATTTATTAATTAAATTTTTATTGGTAAGAAATCTGCAAGTTTAGCTAAAGGAATAGGCCACTCAATTTTTATTATTATTTTATTGTTATTATTATTATTATTTGCTGAATATGTCCTTAATCTCAGACTATCTAAGATGTAGATTAATTTGCTTCTTCATCAGGTTTGGAGAAATGTAGCATTGCATCAGTGTCTCATCAATGGATGCTCTGCAGTGAATGGGTGCCGTCAGATTGAGAGTCCAAACAGCTGATAAAACACAATAATCCACAGTGCTCCAGTCCATCAGTTAACATCTGGAGAAGACAAAACTGAAACAAATCTTTAATTTTGAAGAAAAAAGTGAAAAAAAAAAAAAAAACCTTTAGTGGAATGACCCTTGGACTCTCATTCTGACGGCACCCATTCACTGCAGAGCATCCATTGCTTAGACACTGATGCAAGAACCTGATGTAGAAACAAACTCATTCAAATCTTGGCGCATATTCAGCAGATTTTCTTTTTTGGGTGTACTGTTCCTTTAAGCAGCCGCCCTAACTAAGAGCAAACCCCTCACATGCTCAATTAGACTCTGAAGTGTTTAGTATTCCGGTCATGAACCGTCCTGATGGGGGTCGCTTTCAATTCAAGCTGTGTGTGTGATGAAACCTCCCTCACTGGCAGCTGGGCCCCCTGGTCACATGACCTCTCTTCATCATCATCATCATCATCAGCAGCAGCAGCAGCAGGAGCAGCATAGTTAAATAGAAATCAGTCCTGGGCCGGAGATATCAGGAACGTCGGGACACTTCATGCTGAAATAAACCCTCATCTGTTCATTTCAACTCTCAAACACACAAAGCATGCATTTTTTAAACTGCAAGGCAAGAAAGAGTAGCTTGATCTTTGTGTGTCTGGTTTAGAAGTGAACTAAACCAGACAAAAAGTCCCTTTAGAGATGTCCTCAAAGGTAAAAATGAAACTAGTTTTTAAAGAGAGTTTGTCTGTTTGGAATACTTTAAAAGAAGCATAAAAATCAATAACCATGATAAACGTGCTGCAAACGACGTGCACTTTAATAAACATCATGAATCATTTAAAGTGAATGCATGACTGATATCAGTATATTCTGTGTTCTGAGTGATCTGTGCTTCTGTCGGAGAGTGTGAGATTGACTTTTAAAATGCTTTTGAAAGAGTCTCTTCTGCGTACCAAGGATGCATTTATTGAATTAAAAATACAGGAAAATTGTAAAATATTATTAGAGTTAAAATATCTGTTTTCTGTGTGGATCTGTGTTATTTCTGTGATGCTCCGCTGTATTTTCAGCATCATTCCTCCAGTCTTCAGTGTCACATGATCTTCAGAAATCAGAATAATGATTCAAAAAACATTTCTGATTATTATCAATGTTGTTAAAAATGTATTAATTTATCAGTGTTTAATTTTAAAATTAAAATGTAAAAATTAAACATGTTTTTTAACTTAAATTTGTTTTGCTGTAACTTCTTAAAGCAAACAAATGTATCAATCATTAAATAAACTTTCAGTTTGTAAATATCATACAATAAATGTTATTGTTGTTTTACATAGGGCTGTTATTCTAATATTATTTAAATGCTATCGTTGCATTTATTATAATAGTTTTATTTTGATATTTTTAGTATTCATTTAAATTTTAGTTGAGCTTTTGTTTTGTTTTGTTTTTCAGATTCATTTTAAGTTTTAGTAATTTTATTTCATTCTTAGTTCTAGGTTTTTTCACTTTTTTATCTAATATTTATATATATATATTTTTTTTAATATTTTCCTAGACATCATGAATAGCAATAACCAATTTAACTCAGAAATTGCTAGTAAACTTCACTTATAATTACAAGGAAATGGCAAGTAACACACATAATTTAACATGACATTTTGAAGTAGAAAAACGGAAATGGTATTTAATGGTAAAAAAAAAAAAACTTTACTTAGAAAACTATATATTTTTTAACTTTTTATTTATCACTTCATATTCGTTGCTCCACAACTGTTATTTTAGTATTTTATATATATATATATATATATATATATATATATATATATATATATATATATATATATATATGTATATTAGTAATATTTTCATATTGTTATTATTATTTAATTATTAGTGATATATTAATTGAATTAATTTTTATTTTCAGTTTTTTATATGTATATTAGATTTGTTTTCAGTCTTTAGTAATTTTGCTACGGGAATTTGTCTTATTATTTTTCATATTTATATGTTTTTACTAAGCTTTATGTTTATTTTTTAGTTTGAATAATTTCAGTACTTAAAATGTTATTTTATTTTTTTAAAGTAAACACCACTTCTTTATTCAATTCAGTTGTAAATCTACAAACTTTTACAGTTTATTCATTACTTTATATTCTTTCACAATTGTAATTTTACTTATTATTATTTATATAGTATTATGGTATGTTTTTTTATTTGCTTTGTGATATTTTAATTTTAGTATTTTATATTGTGTCTTTTATTATTTTTTAATATTGTTTTTAAGGTGAAATACAACTTAAATATCTTTCCAACATATTTGTACACACACCCACACACACACACACACACACACACACACTCTCTCTCTCTCTCTCTCTCTCTCTCAATCTCTCTCACACACATACACACACACACACACACTCTCTCTCTCTCTCTCTCTTGCACACACACACACACACACACACACACACACACACACTCACGCACACACACACACACACACACAGGGGCGGATCTAGAAAAATATTGATGGGGTGGCGAGAAGGGGGCAGGAATTCTTGAGGGGTGGCAACATATGGCAGACGTATATATACTGAATTTAGTCACAGTTATCACAGTTTGATGATAAATATATGTGCACACTACAAAGGACAAAGACTATCATTTACAAACTTAATCTCATGCAATCAATGTCTTGCATTTGAAACAGTTCATATAAGAAATAAGTGACCATACCCCATAAGCACCACACACTCACTAATGCATACAGTATGCATCCACATGTAATTAAGAGCATAATAAAAGATTCAGTGTTATCATTATGTCAATTTATTAAGAGAAACACAAGACTTTAACAGCCAATGACATTTCCAGCTGTTGAGACTCCATCCATGTTAATCACCATCTAACTCAACCAGTCAAGAGCTACATTTAGCCTCAGATAATATATGAATGTGGTCTCTGAAGCATAGGTTTTATTAGCTGACAATAATAATAAATAAATAAACATTATAGGCACAAATACAAATGTAGAAATTGTTTTTGAAAAATAATAGCACGCATTCCCAGAGACGCTTAGTGCACCCATTTGCTGGCCAAATGGGTGCACTAAGCAGGATTTATTGTTGTGCCCCCCTTCCTCAAATATGATGATGAAAAAAAACTATTATGGGTGAAAAAAGAACTTTAATCAAATAAAAAACTAAATGAATAAATTAAATTATTTACAAATCACAAATCACGCGGGATCGCGAATCATTTGAGTCAGTTATGGGGTTCGCGAATCATTTGAGTCAGTTCACGAGTTCAAAGCGGGATCGCGAATCATTTGAGTCAGTTATGGGGTTCGCGAATCATTTGAGTCAGTTCGCGAGTTCAAAGCGGGATCGCGAATCATTTGAGTCAGTTATGGGGTTCGCGAATCATTTGAATCAGTTCGGGAGTTCGGAGCGGGATCGCGAATCATTTGAGTCAGTTTCGCGAGTTCAAAGCGGGATCGCGAATCATTTGAGTCAGTTATGGGACTCGCGAATCATTTGAGTCAGTTCGCGAGTTCAAAGCGGGATCGCGAATCATTTGAGTCATTTATGGGGTTCGCGAATCATTTGAATCAGTTCGGGAGTTCGGAGCGGGATCGCGAATCATTTGAGTCAGTTCGCGAGTTCAAAGCGGGATCGCCAATCATTTGAGTCAGTTTGGGAGTTCGGAGCGGGATCACGAAACAAGAAAGATTTGCGCTCTTAAATTTTCTAATTGGCCATAACCTTTAATTCGTTGCTGCCAAACTGGGGTGGCAGCAGGGTTTTCTCTTTTCTTTCACCCCGGTAGATCCGCCCCTGCACACACACTCTCACTCTCACTCTCACTCTCACACACACACACACACAGATACACACAGACACACACACACACATGTGGTCAGGTTTGCACACAGATGCAGAGGGCCGTTGGCATGGGAACCCTTGGTCTCAGAGAGAATGCTGGGTCTGTCAGACCGAACACATAATTACTGCCTTCCCTCTGACGAGCCAATTAGCACAATGAGCTCCAAAGGCCTTTAGACTCGCTCTGTTTGGCCGAAGAAAGAAGCACAGCGTTCTTAAAAATAACAAAACCTTGATTCTGTGCTTCTGCAGAAGAGCAACAGCATCCTAGATTTGTGATGTAGAGCCTCACACTTTTATCTGGTGAAGTTATAACTTATAACTTTATTTGATCACTTCACTTTATAACTGTTACTTTAGTATTATTTATAGTATTTATATACTATTATATATATATAATATACTGTATTTATCAGTTTAATTTTGCAACGAAATTTAAACTGTAATAGTATACTATATACTTTTATATAGTATTTCGATATTTTGATTTATTGTTATGGGGATATTTTCAGTTTTCATTTTAATTTTGGCAATTTTGTAATGGGCTTTTGTTTTTATTGTTTTTTTATTTTATTAATATTCTTTAAAAAATATGCTTCAGATTTATTTTCAGCTTTAGCGTTAGTATAAATATTTGAAATGAGCTTTTAATGTGATATTTTCAGTTTCCATTGTAGTTTTAGTAGTTTTTTAATTTAGTAATTGTAATATTTATAAATTTTTTAAATGAGTTATTAGTGTGATATTTTCAAGATAGATTAAATTAGATAAGTTCAATTAATATTATACTTTTTTAATGATTTTTGTTACTATTTTGAATTAGATTAACTTTTACTGTACTAATTTTAGTTAAAGTTTTAGAAATTTTACTGTGTTTTTGTCATTTTTAGTATTTATTAATGTCTATAGTTTTGAAAAAAAAAAACATTTCAGCTTCAGTTATTTTATAACTTAAAAAATATATATTTTGCTATATATTATTGTATTTTACAACAAAATTGTGTTGCAGAATCCTCTTTTGTATATCATCCATTCACTATAATTTGTTTTTTTTTTCCGAATAAAATACCTTTTAAGTTTGTGTACTTTAATTTCACACTTAATTCAATATTTAACTTGCAATTTCCTTGTAACTATTTGTGAATTTACTAGCAATTTCTGAGAGATGTTTGCTTTTCATGATCCAGTTAATTCCCACCCTTCATTTTTCCTTATTGCATAACCTATTTTACAGTAAAATACAAAAAAAAAACAGACTTACACTAGCAGCAGATATGTGTTGTTTGTATTTGTAATATCTGAGAGAATATTTCTAGAACCCGTGTTACTGTGTTTTAAACCTGTCAGTCAAATAAACAGGAGAAAGTAACTGTTCATCTTTATGTGTGATGCTGTATATATCTGTCCCGCAGGCGCTCTGTGTGCATCTCACTGCTTTTACTTATCTGGAGCTTTGCCGCCGTGCTTAAAGACATTGCTTTTCATTTTATGTAGCAGAGGGCTGCGCTGTGTCAGGTTCATTTGTCACATTTATGAGCGTTTTCTGCTGCGTCTGGAGTGATGGAGAACTCGCCTCAGCATCCAGCAGCAACGTTTACTGAGTGAATGTTAAGAGACTTCAGTGCATTACTTCATCTGCTCTGGCTTATACATCTCAGATGTTTCTCGCTGGAACAAAAACAGCCTTGTAATCTCAGATCAGAACAGTCAAACACTTCTCATCAAATCATCTGAGCTGCTCCGTATTCATTTCAGAGCTTTATACTCCGACTGGATGACAGTTATAGACTCATTTGTGTGTCTAGAAGAATTATCTGAGACGAAGCTGATGCTTAAACGCAAGATAAAAGTCTCGTAAACAACACAGTAAAATATTAGTCTCTCTCGGACGTGCATTGCTCTTATTCTCTTTTGTTCAGCAGAGGCGAGGTTTTTATCCAGACGGGCATGTAAATAAACAGATGCTGAAAGCCCCAGAGAGAGACTAATGGCGTCAATTAACAGATAAATTAATGCGTGAGCTGGTGATTAAACAGTGGTCGGCTACATCACTGCCTTTAACTGAAATAAATACACATATTTAGTGAGAGACTGTTTACTCTGCTAGGAAAGTAAATGCAGCATGATTTGTAGCCTGAAAATGAAGACGAATTAGTTGTGAATATATATTTTGTGGCAACATTGAACTACTGGAGCTGAACAGGTGCTGTTTATGACCTTTTTATCACCATGCAGCTCTCTAAATGTTTACGGTGGGTTTAAAGTTATTGAAACTTTACTTTGTTTCATCATCAGGTTTGGAGAAATGTAGCATTGCATTGCATTGGATGCTCTGCAGTGAATGGGTGCCGTCAGAATGAGAGTCAAATCATCTGATAAAAACATCACAATAATCCACAACACTCCAGTCCATCAGTTAATGTCTTGAGAAGACAAAAGATGAAGCAATCAGCTGTTTGGACTCTCATTCTGACGGCACCCATTCACTGCAGAACATCCATTGATGAGACACTGATGCAATGCTACATTTCTACAAACCTGATGAAGAAACAAACTCATCCACATCCTGGATGACCTGAGGGTGAGGACATTGTCAGCCAAATTTTCAGCAAAAAGGTCTCACAAAGGGATGTGCTTCACCTTCCATTTCTAATGTGCATGGATTAAGAAACACTGACATCCCCTGTGATTTTTAACATCCCTTTTTTGATTCATTATTTGACTAGGCTGGGTTTGAGAAAAATTGGATAAAAAAAACTAAATAAGCATATTGCTTGCTGATTTAAACCTGACTTTTTGAAATGTTTATTGCTGATTACTGCATACTATTTCACATGCCACTTTTCATAATAAGCTGTTTCAGGTAGCCTATATACTGCACAGCGTGCACTGTGTGTGTGTGTGTGTGTGTGTGTGTGTGGATACCTACCAGGATTACAGTTTATTGGTTACAGGCTTTGAGTCAGCATTTCTCTCCACTGCATCAGAGACTTTCCTGAGTCTCAGACCAACACCCAAAACCAAAAGTCCTCATTTCTGTCAGTGCAAATATGCAAATAACATCAATAAGCACTTATTCAGTATTCTCAAACAATATTAGAAGCCTGCCTGATGATATGCTTGAGATATATGCTGGTGAGCCTAATGATTTTGATTTCCGTTTGTCCTCTCTTCAGGTAAAAGTCCTCACGGATCTGAGGGTTCAGTGAGTTTGTTGTTAATGGCGCTCAGATCATAAGCTCGGCTCACTCTAAATATGGACTCTATTAACCTCATTATGTTTTTCACGGATGATATACTTCTCTTCATGGCTGTAAGAGTTATTCCTGAATCTACCCAATGTATCTAAATTATACAACGACTTTCAGGGGGTCAAATTATTAAAGGGCAGTTATACTGTAGTTTCACTGGGACAAATTTGCGGCGTGGCATGGAGTGGATCAGTCTGTGGCACTGCTCAGGTGTTATGAGAGACCAGGTTGCTCTGATAGTGGCCTTCAGCTCTTCTGCATTCTTGGGTCTGGTATATCACATCTTCCTCTTCAAAATAGATTTTCTGTGGGGTTAAGGTCAGGCGAGTTTGCTGGGCAATTAAGAACAGGGACACCATGGTCCTTAAACCAGGTACTGGTAGCTTTGGCGCTGTGTGCAGGTGCAGAGTCCTGTTGGAAAATGAAATCTGCATCTCCATAAAGTTGGTCAGCAGCGGGAAGCATGAAGTGCTCTAAAACTTCCTGTTATACGCTGTGTTGACCTTTGACCTCAGAGTGGACCAACACACACACACAGTGGACCAACACCAGCAGATGACATGGACCCCAAACCATCACTGACTGTGGAAACATTACACTGGAGCTCAAGCAACATGGATTATGTGCCTCTCCTCTCTTCCTCCAGACTCTGGGACCCTGATTTCCAAAGGAAATGCAAAATTGACTTTCATCAGAGAACATAACTGTGGACATCTAAGCAGCAGTCCAGTGCTTTTTGTCTTAAGACGCTTCTGACGCTGTCTGTTGTTCAAGAGTGGCTTGACACAGGGAATGCGAAGCTGAAACCATGTCTTGCACACGTCTGTGTGTAGTGGTTCTTGAAGCACTGGCTCCAGCTGCAGTCCACTCTTTGTGAATCTCCCCCACATTTTTGAATGGGTTTTGTTTCACAATCCTCTCCAGGGTGCGGTTATCCCTATTGCTTATATACTTTTTTCTACCACATGTTTTCCTCCCCATCACCTCTCTATTAATGTGCTTCTGTGAACAGCCAGCCTCTTTTACAATGACATTTTGTGTCTTGCCCTCCTGGTGCAAGGTGCCAATGGTCGTCTTTTGGACAACTGTCAGGTCAGCAGTCTTGCCCATGATTGTGTATCCTACAGAAATAGACTGAGAGACCATTTAAAGGCCTTTGCAGGTGTTTTGAGATAATTAGCTGATTAGAGTCTGGCACCAGGTGTCTTCAATATTGAATCTTTTCACAATATTCAAATTTTCTGGGATTTTTCTTAGTTGTAAGTTATAATCATCAAAATTAAAAGAAATAAACATGTGAAATATATCCGTCTGTGTGTAATAAATTAATATAATATTCAAGTTTCACTTTTTGAATGGAATTGGTGAAATAAATCAACTTTTTGATGATATTCTAATTATATGACCAGCACCTATATATATATATATATATATATATATATATATATATATATATATATATATATATATATATATATATATATATATATATATATATATATATATATATATATATATATAAAGGGGCATATTAAATATTAATATTAAAGAGGATCGGTATGTCTCTCTCTCTCTCTCTCTCTCTCTCTCAGGTCCGGGAGGGGGTTTTGTGGAGGGCTGTGCTCCTCTCTTCTTCTCCATCACACGCTTTTGTTTCTGATCTCTCAGTAGACGGAGGCTCCGCTGCGGAGAGACCGGGGATAATCTGCGCGTCTCTCTTGTGCCCGTTTCTCCGCGGATGAGCCGGTGCTTGTCATTGCTTTACCGTCACAAACTGTTCGAGGGCAATCACAGCTTCTTTCGTGTAGTTCATTTAATTTCACGTGACTGAAGTTCCAGCAGACTCGGTTCGGCTCGGCTCGGCTCGGCTCGGCTCTTTCTCCGCCAGAGGCACCGGTTCTCAGCTGATCTTCAGTCGGTCGGCCGGTGTGGACTCGTGCTCTCAGCTCTGACAACGTGAACGACTCCGGGTAAAAAGGAAACCTTTTCATTAACTGTTAGTTGCGGATTAATGTAGCAGTAGAGGTTTTGGTGGATGGATGTCTGATTTAGTGGATCTTTCAAATCCGATTTAACCGTCTAGATGTCTGTAATCGCATCCAGATCGTTTGAGCAGCATGTAATCTTTTGTGATTTGATTGTCTGAATATGAAAATCTGGTTCTGTTTCAGCATCTGCACAAATGTGCAATGGTAGTGAATATTAGTGCATCGTCTTTGTGGGAGATTTTTGGAAATACTTTAGACATCTGAATAAGTCACAAGAAATCCTGATTGATGTTGTATATATTTACGTTTAATGCTGCAGAGGGTTTTATTCAAGGATAGATACATTAAGCATTTTATAAAAATAGCCATAACAGTATGCATAATATAGAACAATGCAGTAAAAGTTTTAGGTAATGGCAAAATAAAACAAAGAATGCATAGAATGCATGTAAATATTTTCTTAAGTTAATCATAGTATAAGATATTTCTTTTTGCAGGTTGCTTTGCATAAAAGCATCCATCTACTGCATTGCAAGTTGCAAGATATTAAACAAAGAATGCATGTAAATATTAAATTAAAATCATAGTATAAGAGATTTCCTTATTTGTGAGACTCTTTGGATAAGCACCTTCTAAATGCATACATATAACCATTAAAATAAAATGAAATAAGAACTGAAACACAGTAAAAACACAGAAATATATAATGGTTCAGTCGAAGTATTAGAAAATGCCAAAAACTCACCACTGCATTGCAAGTTGAAAGAGACTGCACAAATAATGCATGCAAGTTAAAATCACACAATGAGACGTTGATTTGCAGGTTGTTTTGGATAAAAGCTTCTACTAAATGCATAAATGTCATAAGATTGATTAGTACACAAGCTAGAGCAGAAGTGAAATGCAGAAGAGAGTTGACAGATAAATAATGCAGTAAAAGTTATTATAAGAAATCCCACTAACATCGCAAGTCACAAGATATTGAACAAAGGAAATCAATGCAAAAGATGTATGCTCTGTGCATTGCAAGATGCTGCAAAAAGATTGCATGCAAGTATTTAAGTTCAAATCAGTGCATAAGATGCTTCTTATCTTGGATTAAAGCATCTGCTAAATGCATGAATGTAAATGTAATAAAAATAGTATACAAGCTAGAGCAAAAGAGAAGTGCAGAAAGAATAAAATAAATGTCAAAATCCCACCATTGCAGTAAAGATACTGAAGAATGCAAGCAGTGATTCACCATAAAAATCTTACTTAAAAACATGCTTTGTGTTGTAATGTTTTTAAGAGTCAAATCAAATCAGAAATAGTTCCTGCTCTGATCTGCTGATTCCTGAAGCCGTTGGCTTGTACATACGAACAGGGTACTGCTGTAAATATCAGCTTATGAATGCTCTCGCTGCTCCTTTGTAGCAGAAGAGAGATATCAGTGTCGGTGTGCATTAGTAAGTGTGCTCGACAGGCAGCTGCGGTTCTTGACGAGAGGTGTACACTAAGATCTCGTTCCCTGTGGCAGCTGTACTGAAGTTGCTGGAGATCAAAAAGTCCCCAGCAGCTGCAGGCATTTATTATTCATCCCGTCATTCATCTTCACAACCCCACCGACCGCGTAGAGGCTCTTCAGACCTGTACGACACACTGACCGCGGTGCTGTGACATCATTATCACGGGCCACTCAGACAGCTGCCGGGATTCTCCATCAGCATTTCCTCTGGGATCGTCTGCAATTTGTGGTTTTTGGGTTTAATCACGGGTCTACAGGGATGATGAGAGGTTAGGGTGAAAATAAGAGGATTAATGGTGTTGGATTTATTGGAGTATGATAATGAGATGGTGTTTTAGGGGTGAAGGGAACAGAGGGTGAACGGGTCAGAGAAATCAGGTGATATGTATAGATCACAAATCTGATCGATGCAGAACGAATCCCTCTTTCTTTTACTAACACATAATCAGAATCCAATTTCAAAGCAGCTTTATTGGCATGATAATAAAAAATTAAGCCTGTGCATATAATTGAAGTTATAACAAAGACAATGGTTTCTATCTCTTTGTTCTCCTTAAGAACCAGTCTGGTCAAAAAGCAGCTCAACTCAATATCAGAGGCTCTTATTCCCCATTATAACCACTTTATGACACTCTCTTACACACACAGTGTCTATGTGAGCATTGAAAACATTTTCTGAGTCTATGTTCTATTCAGTCCATATCAATATAGATCATGTTTCACTCCAAAATTAAAAGAAAGAAATGATAAATAGAATTCTGCACCAAGATGCCATTTAGATTATGATGTTGCAGCATTATGACACTATTTCCATGGAAAAATAAATACAATTCCCATTTGCAGTATGCAATTTTTTAAAATATATTTTACATTTTTAAATATTTAACAAATCATTGTGGTATATGTGTTGGGAAGCATTTGCAGTATATTGATTTTAATTTAAAAATCAATAGAAAATGATAATAATAATTATGTACATTTTTGAATGGTTTTCTGTATTGTAATATATTTGATTTTACCTAAAGTGTCTAAAATTCATAGCTTCATTGTGATTTTTTCTTTGTTCTGTATCGGTTGGTTATTGAGCGTAGAAGTGTTTAAGACATGGTTCTCAGTGTTTGCCTTCAGTGTATGTGCGTGAAGTCCTTCATCTTCATGGATCAGCAGCAAATGAAGTGATGTGGACGTGATGTTTTTTTAAATAGCACGCTGCTAGTCTGAGTTTAAACTCTTTGCTGTATCGGTTGGTTTATACTGCTACTCACTGCAGTGGAACGTAGATGAGGTTCAACATATCTAAACTGAACCACACATGCACATACATTTGCAACTAAACATCTTGATAGTGGTGTGCAAGCAAATATTCAAAAAATGCATTTGTTTCAGAAAAGGTAAAAATCTGAGAAACAAACACTTGTAACCTTGTGTGCAAACACACAAGCGCCTCAGGAACACAAGACACGCTTCTTCAGTCTCATGCAGAATTAATTGTGTCTGGATGTGTGTGAGTTCACGGGAGGGTCTCTGGAAGCCCGCCAGACACATGCCGAAAGAAACACGGCTCTTTTAGAACCTTTCAACTTTATTTGGTGGTTATTTTATTATGCATACACTCCTGAAGGGATGAATCCACCCTCATGTGCTCTTAATCAATTTGAGTTTCTTTTCTTTTGCTGAACACAAAAGGAGATGTTTTAAAGAATGTTCACGCTGCTTTTTCCATACAGTGAAAGCAAAAGAGGACAGGCTGCACAAAAACAAACAAAAACAACAACAACAACAACAGCAGCAAAAAAACAAAAAACAAAAAAAAACACAAAATGCTGCTCAAGGTTTAATTTCGGATGTTATTTGTTATTGGATTCAACCATGCATCTTATGTATGAACGTATGCAACCTGAATGAGATACTTTTATTAGCTTCAAGGCCATTTTATTCATTCGTTTGATGTAAAAAAAAGAGCAGTTTTGAAATGCACATTTAAAAATAATTTCAGGGTGTGAAACTCTATTTGGAAGATTTTTTCAATTTTTAAGAAGATATGTGAGGCATTAATGCCTGCTGAACTGATGAACATGTTTACTACAAAAAATGTATAACGATGTGGCAATCCCTGACAGTGCACTAGAAACTGCATAGCAACTCGTTAGAAGCCACACACAACTGCCCACAACATCCTAACAACTGCATTGAAAAACCCTGGCAACTACCCACAATGCACTTGCAACTATATAGCAATGCACTGGAAACCACACATATCAACCTAACTACTGCATAATGTAGCAATGCCCTGGCAACTGCATAGCTGCAAAAAAACATTTAAGATGTTCATATAAATATGCCGCAGTCTAAGAGGAAATGTGTATTACTCAGACTGATTCTGATGCAAACTTCATTTAAAAGTTGGGTTTGTCTCAGATTTTTGTCCAGAAACTACAAGCAGAAAACGAATGAGTCAGGCAGCATTTTAAGGCAGAATTTGGTCAAGAGTTTAAAACACAGTTGAGCTAATGCACAGCTCTAGAGGAGGAGCATTTGAGAGCAGGAGACTTCAGCAAACGGCTCCATTGGCCGCCCTTTAACCTCATTATCGTCTAGGAGAAACTGCTTTTTATTAGCAGCAAGAATTTTATTCACGCATATCATATGTAAGTGCTACATAAACCATATTTTTGTCGTTTTCATCATAAGCATGCATGCAGCACAAGAGCTAGTAAAACTCCCACCAGAATTAAAAGATTCTCTATAAAATCCTATGCATTCATTATTTTTATACATCTAGTATATAATGCATACATTTTCATAAGCTAATTTAGTGTTAGTCTTTGAATTCTCCTTGTTAAGCTTCTTCAGTCTTTTTAATGCTTGTAAACCATTTTTAATGCATGTAAAAAATAAGATTGTGTGTATCTTTAGTCAGATGCATTTACATTGTGACTGTGTCTCAGATGCAATCAACTTAAACAGTTTACAAAAGTGTGGCCCAAATGGCTCATGCAATTAGCTCATTAGGTCAGCATTAGGTCAATGCATCACGGGTTCTCCATGGCAGAGATCCTCTAAGGTCATCATGAGGTTACACTATCATTGGGGTGTTGTTGTATTGTTTGTAGCACGTTTGTTACCAGGTATAAAGGTCTGATCTCACAGACAAAATCACTGCTGAAGAACTGCTACCTTCAATAATTTCTGCTCCCCACAAGAACTTTGGTCAAGCTTACTTATGTTATGTTATGTTTAAGAGAAATCTAGTATTTTGCTGAGCCACCCAAAATAGTGTTCAGCCAAATCTAGCAAAATCTAACAATTTCTATATTTTATTTTAAGTAATGTATTGTGAGTGTGTTTCAGCACTGGACAGCTCCTGATTCACTCACTGCTGTCTCATGACTAAATCCTGCTCCAGACACTGTTTACACTCAGACAATGTGTTAGTGGGAATATTAATGACTGTTCCTGGGGCTTCTGTAATGCTTTTGTCTTGCTAATGTATTTGCATGAATAACATACAGTATATTTACATGTCAGATCTTCATTTCTATTATCTGCTGAGCTGAGACTGATGTTTATTGTGTTTAATGTTTGCTAAGTCAAGCATCACTATTGCTATTATTCAGGCCTTTATGGTGGGATTTGCATGGTTGAAACTTGATGTTGATGTAATCTAATGTACTCTAAACATATTTGACTTGCATAGAACCAGAAAAAAATGTGTGATTTTTTTTTCTTTTTTCAGAATGACTTGTTTTTTGCATCATCTTTAGAAAATAATAATATAATTGTTATTTTTAGTTGAGGATAATGTAAATTTCCTCAAAGCCAGAGATCTTGGGTCAGGGAAAAGCATTGCACTGAAACAAATCATTATCCTTGGAGGTCTTTAACTTGCAATTTGAATGCCTTTCACTAATGTAAATACCCCTCTCACAGGAAAAGAAACCTGCTATTATTCTCCAGCATCTCTCTCTTTAATTGTACATCTTCTGTCGCGCTGTGGGTCTGCAGGAGGTCTTTCCCAGCCCCCCTCGGCCGTCCTCAATAGACGTGTAATGGGCAGTTAAAGAAAGAGAGAGAGAGAGAGAGAGAGAAACAGTCAAACAAAGGAAGGCTCTCCATTTCTTTGTGTTTATCATCTGTTTTCTCAGACAGACGCTGATATGAAGCACCTTTTAGCGTGTTTGGCTTGATACAATGTGACAGGATTTGTGCTTTACACCACAGTGACATGTTTCTCTCCTGCAATTACAGTGCAAATTTGATAATTAAAATTATAAAGAAGCAATTTGGAAATTATCACTGTACAATTGTTTTGTTGGTTAACATGTACATTCACCTGTTCTATTCCAAATGATTGATAATAACTAAATCAGCCTGAATATATTAGTTTGCATGAATAAAAAAGGGTCAGATCGAATAGAAAAAAATAGTGTCTATTATTTTTTGCATCTTTAATGTATCATTTTTAGTGCCAGTTGTTCCCTATTTAAAATTTATTCAATTATTTGAAATTAATTATTTAAATAAATTATTGGAAAATTAATTCACATAATTGATACAAATAATGGAAACTTATTTTTAATAATATTATGTAATAATAATAAAAAATATATTTTCCCTTCTAAAACATTTTTTTTTCAAATTCATATAGTTTTTAATGTTAACTCTTTATTTAAAAGAAATTAAAATGATAAATTAGAAATAAGTCACTTATTTGTAATATTGAATAATGAAATAAATATTTGTAATAATAACATTACAGTTGTTTTCCCTGTAAAACCATATATATTTTAAAATGCATAATTTTTATGCCACTTATTCTTCATTTAAAATTACTAATGAAAAGAAATTAAAATAACTGGTCAAATAAAAAACAATAATCATTTATTTTTAATGATAATATTCAATAAAATTAAAAAATATAACAATATAATAATCTTACCCTAATAATATTGTCACACCCTCAGCTCGTTCCCTCAGCCCCAGTCACCATTGCCAGTCACCATCCACTCAATCTCCCATGCACCGCCCACGTGAACCGTCACCTGAATACTAATTACCTGCACCTGCACCAGCAATCACCACACCTTTAAATACTCACCTCACTCACTCACTCACCGGGCTGGAATCAAGATTACATGGACGCTCTTTGTGGATCTTCTGCCTGCTCCTTGTGGACCGTAATTGTGACTCTGTGGAGATTCAGACACAGCGATTAAGGGAAGTGACTCTTTGTTGTACTGGCTTAGCTCTGCACCTGAACTCACCAGTTGATCAGTGCTTGAAGATTCACCGTCTGTGACCACACTTACCTGCTCTGTTAAAGTGCTATGCTAATAAAGCTTCACGAAAATACTTACCCGTCTTCTCCTCTCCTTGTGTGGATGTGACAGGATTCCAGCCCCAAAAACAGAACTTCATATCTCCCATGGATGTTAACGCTGCAGCTCAGGGAGCGGCTCCGGACCCGTTCACCGAAATGGTGACTGCCCTCCGCCAAGTACTACAGTCAGTTTCACCACCCACCGAAACCGGTGCTTCCGCCACCAGCAGCACGCCCCTTGCACGTCCCACGTGCTATACGGGTGAACCGAGTGGCTGCAGTGGGTTTATTCTGCAGTGCTCACTGTTCGTCAACGCAAATACCTGTAAATTCCCCAATGAGGCCACCAAAGTCGCCTTTGTGATCTCTCTTCTCACCGGACGAGCGCTACAATGGGCAGAGGCTCTTTGGAGCTCCCAAAGTCCAGTTCTATCCTCATTCGACGCCTTCGTCACCCACCTCCAGGAAGTGTTCGGGGTGGCTCTAACTCCTCTCTCAACCCATGATGAACTCTTAAATCTCCGGCAGGGAGCCGCTGAAATACACGACTACACTCTCCGTTTCCGGACATTAGCCGCCACCAGTGGTTGGAACCAAACTGCCCTACTAGCTGCATACCGTAAAGGTTTAAAACCCCAGATCAGAAAGCAAATGGTCATTTACGACGATAATGTCAGTCTAGAGACATTCATTAGAAAGACAATAAATGTTGCTCAGCACCTCTCGGCTTGTGCCTCCCCGGCTTCATATGCCATCTCTCCATCGGCCAGAACGCCCTCGCCCCAACGAGACCAGGAGGAACCCATGATCACCGACTCCTACCGCCTAGATGCCTCTGAACGGAGGCGCCGCATCCAGGAGCGGCTGTGTTTATACTGTGGCGAGGCCACTCACCTGATCCACGCCTGCCCGGTCCGTCCGCCTCGCCCAATGGTGAGTACAGTCTCAATTACCCCATCTGTATCTCACATACCTCATATCAAAGCCCAGATAACAATTAACTCATGTAATCTTTCCATCCATGTCCTGGTGGATTCCGGAGCCGCCAGCAACTTCATCTCATCGCACTTCGTAACCAAGCACCGTATTCCCATCATCCAGAATGAGACCACTTACCGTATCACTACCATCCAGGGATCACCATTAGGCGGTGGCAAAATAAATAGAAGGACACACGAGCTACAACTCGTTCTGCCCCACGGACACCGGGAGCAACTGGCCCTCCTCGTACTTCCTCGCGCTACCGTTGACGTCGTCCTGGGTAGGCCGTGGCTGGCCCAACATAATCCACAAATCAACTGGAGCACAGGGGAAATCCAGGCATGGGACCCGGAATGCCAGAGTCACATTCACCGTTCACCAGTCCAGAGTTCACAGTCTGCGCCACCGCACCTTCAATTGCACTCCACCTCCATAGGAAGACCTGCCCTTTACTCCTCCTACTCCGATGTGTTCAGCAAGGAACAAGCCACCCGATTACCGCCTCATCGGCCCTGGGACTGTTGTATCGACCTGCTGCCAGGTGCCAAGCTACCACATGGGAAAATATATCCACTCTCCCGTCCTGAGCAGGTGGCGATGGAGGAATACATCCAGGAGGCTCTCGATCAGGGGTTCATCAGACCATCCACATCTCCAGCTGCATCCAGTTTTTTCTTCGTCCCCAAAAAGGATGGCGGACTTCGACCATGCATCGACTATCGGGTGCTAAATGACGCCACCGTCAAGTTCGCCTACCCGTTACCACTCGTTCCGGCGGCTCTGGAGGAACTGCGCGAAGCCAAGGTGTTCACCAAACTCGACCTCCGCAGTGCCTACAACCTGATCCGTATCCGAGAGGGAGACGAGTGGAAGACTGCCTTCATCACCCCTGCCGGGCACTACGAATATCAGGTTATGCCCTATGGGCTTGCTAACAGTCCATCCATCTTCCAGAGTTTCATGAACGAAATATTCCGTGATTATCTCCACCAATTCGTCATTGTCTACATAGACGATATCCTGATCTACTCCCGGAACATAGAAGAACACCAAACCCATGTCTGCCACGTTTTACAACGACTCCGAGACCATCACCTCTACCTAAAAGCTGAGAAGTGCGAGTTTCACTGCACTACCGTCTCCTTCCTCGGATACGTGATCTCTGCGGAGGGAGTTCAGATGGAGTCTGCCAAGGTGGATGCTGTGGCCAACTGGGCGGAGCCCACAACGGTGAAAGAACTCCAGCGTTTCCTTGGCTTTGCCAATTTCTACCGACGCTTTATCAAGAACTACAGCCTGCACTCGGCTCCTCTAACATCCCTCCTAAAAGGAGGTCAGCGCCAGCTGCGCTGGACACCCCAAGCTCGAGAGGCCTTCAGCCATCTTAAACACCTCTTCACCTCAGCACCCATTCTTCGACATCCTGACCCGTCCAAGCCCTTCGTCGTAGAGGTTGATGCGGCCAATCACGGCATTGGAGCCGTGTTATCCCAATGGTCTGGTGAACCTTGCTCACACCATCCGTGTGCGTACTTCTCTAAGAAACTCTCTCCTGCCGAATGCAATTATGGTATCGGAGACCGTGAGTTGTTGGCCATTAAACTCGCCCTTGAGGAGTGGCGGCACTGGCTAGAGGGAGCCCAGTTTCCATTCACTGTTGTCACCGACCACAAAAATCTCCAATATCTGCAGAACGCCAAAAGACTCAATGCTCGTCAGGCTCGTTGGTCACTCTTCTTTGCTCGCTTTAATTTTCAGATCACGTATCAGCCCGGTCACAAGAACACTAAAGCAGATGCCCTGTCCCGTATGTACTCACCAGAACCAGACACCAACGAGCCTGATTCAATTCTACCACCCTCCGTTTTCCTCGCGCCCATCCTCTGGCAGATCGACGAGGAAATTCGAGCCGCCACCCTCGAGGAGCCTGCACCTCCGGAGGTTCCCACGGGTCTTATGTACGTGCCCACAAACCAGCGACTCCCTCTACTGGAAAGTGCGCACACGTCACCTGGCTCAGGACACCCTGGCAGCAGGCGAACCCTCTCGCTCATCCAGCAGAAGTACTGGTGGCCAAACATGGTTCGTGACGTTACCCGGTACATCCTCGGATGCTCGGTCTGCGCCATTACCACCACACCTCGTCAACTTCCCGTGGGTAAATTACAACCACTGCCCATTCCTCGCCGACCCTGGACCCATCTAGGGGTGGATTTCGCCACTGACCTTCCCCCCTCACGGGGGTACACTACCATTCTGGTTGTTGTAGATCGTTTTTCTAAATTCTGCAAACTAATCCCTTTAAAAGGTCTTCCCACAGCGTTCGAGACCGCCGAAGCCCTCTTCACCAATGTGTTCCGGAATTATGGCACTCCAGAGGACATTGTATCGGACAGAGGTCCTCAGTTTATCTCCAGGGTCTGGCGAGCGTTTTTCCAACTCCTCGGAACATCCGTCAGTTTATCTTCTGGATATCATCCTCAGACCAACGGCCAGACCGAGCGGAAGATTCAAGAAATCTCACGGTACCTCCGTACTTACTGCTCCCAACACCAGGATACCTGGAGCCAGTATCTGCCGTGGGCTGAGTATGCCCAAAACTCCCTTCGCCAAACCACTACAGGCTTAACCCCTTTTCAATGTGTTTTAGGCTATCAACCACCGCTGTTTCCCTGGTCAGGAGAAGTCTCTGAGGTGCCCGCGGTAGATCACTGGTTCCAGGAGAGCGAGAGGGTGTGGGACTCAGCTCACATCCATCTCCAACGGGCAGTTCGGAGGCATACAGAGACCGCTAACCACCGCAGATCGCCTAATCCCGTCTATCTGCCTGGAGACAAGGTTTGGCTCTCCACTCGGGATATCCGCCTCCGACTGCCCTGCAAAAAGCTGAGTCCCCGCTACATAGGGCCGTTCACCATCCATTCCCAGATAAATCCCGTCACCTACCGCCTGGACCTACCACCACGCAACCGGATTTCACCCACGTTTCACGTCTCACTGCTAAAACGTCACACTGATCCAGTTTCTCCTTCCTCCACAGAACCGGAACCGCCTCCCCCTCCAAACCAACCCGAGATCCTCGGAGACAACATCTACCAGGTCCAAGAGATCATCGACTCCCGGCGGCGGAACGGCCACCTGGAGTACCTCATAGATTGGGAGGGGTTCGGTCCCGAAGAGAGGTCGTGGGTACCACGCAATGACATCCTGGATCCGGCTCTCCTCGAAGAGTTCCACCGACAACACCCGGACCGCCCGGCTCCCAGAGGTCGTGGTCGTCCCCGTCCCCGTCACCGCTCTAGGGTGCCTGGAGTCACCCGTGGGGGGGGGGGGGGGGGGGGGGGGGGGGGTTGGGGGGGTAGTGTCACACCCTCAGCTCGTTCCCTCAGCCCCAGTCACCATTGCCAGTCACCCAGCCCCAGTCACCATTGCCAGTCACCATCCACTCAATCTCCCATGCACCGCCCACGTGAACCGTCACCTGAATACTAATTACCTGCACCTACACCAGCAATCACCACACCTTTAAATACTCACCTCACTCACTCACTCACCGGGCTGGAATCAAGATTGCATGGACACTCTTTGTGGATCTTCTGCCTGCTCCTTGTGGACCGTAATTGTGACTCTGTGGAGATTCAGACACAGCGATTAAGGGAAGTGACTCTTTGTTGTACTGGCTTAGCTCTGCACCTGAACTCACCAGTTGATCAGTGCTTGAAGATTCACCGTCTGTGACCACACTTACCTGCTCTGTTAAAGTGCTATGCTAATAAAGCTTCACGAAAATACTTACCCGTCTTCTCCTCTCCTTGTGTGGATGTGACAAATATAAATAGAAATTATAAAAAACCCATTTTGTAATTTTTTTTAAACATGCATAATTTTTTGTTTTTGTTTTTAATGTTAGTTTTTCTTTATTTAAAATGAATTCAAATAATTAATAACAATCAAATCAACAATTATATTGGACCTTATAGTTCTTTCCCATATAAAACCCTGTTTTGTACATGCATTTAAAATGCACATAATTTTAGTGCCAGTTTTTATTTTTAAAATAAGAAAATAAATAAATTAAAATAATCATTAATAGTCAAATAAAAAATAATAACGACTTATTTTAATAATAATATTTAATAATTATAAATATATATATATTTTAATGAATAATGTTACAGTTATAATTCCTATAAAAACTATTGTGAATATTTATTTGAGAAAATAGTATATTTTCCAACATTTATGGTATGGAATAATGTGTTTGTTTTTCTGCAGACCTTTAAAAGCTGCAACAGAAATGTGTTAAACGCCGAGTCTCACCACCATCGAGTGTGAACAGACATCCATATGCAAAACACAATGAGCCGTTTTTTTTCCCTCCATGGTTAGTTTGTGTCTCCCAGTATTCCGGAGTAACCATGGCAACCAGACGGCCGGTTAACACTCGCATTGCCAGAGAGTTTGCAGCCAGATTTTCCGCTCGAGACCGCTGGCTATGTGAAGCTATTTTTGTTAGTTATTATCAGTGTGAATAACGATCGTTAGCCTGTCAGAAGTCTGTCTTACCATCAGTCCGTCTCTCTGTCTCTCTCTGAGCTAACCGGCTGACAAGCCTCTGGCCTGAAGCTTCATTATTTCATGTCTCTTCTCATTTAGAGATGATTCTTGTCTTTGGGTTTTGTGCTCAGCTGTTCTAAAGTACTACAGTAATAGGCCATGAAGCGCTGATAGCCACTGGCAAGACTTTGATCTGTTTGTTTTTCTGTAAAGACGCCTGACACAGTTTTCTGTGTTGAATTGGCACCAGCTGAGTTGAGAGAAAAACTGTGCTTCATTTCATGTGAGGGTGTATTTAATGTGAATACAGATGCTTTAAGGGTGCAAAACATGCTTGTGTCCCATGCAAAAAAAAAAAAAAAAGTTGTGTTGCATTCGTTTGCATGTGTAGAAAGTTTATGTTTATAATAATTTTGTCTATAAATGTTATTTTACTAATTGCTTTGTGATGTAGTATCTATTGTTGTGGATTAATATCCTTAAGCATGCATTTATGAAAAACAAGCAAAATCATTAAAAACGAAATTAACAATTAAAATAATTCAATATTACTTTTATATTTACATTTATTCATGTAGCGGACACTTTATCCAGACTGACTTACAATTGGGGAATACATCAAGAGATTGATGAGGCAAATAGACACAGGAAGTTTCTAGCATTGTTCAAATACATAGGAAAGATTAAAGAAAAGAGACAACAAAGTTGTTGTTTTAAATAATCAAATAATCATTAATATTGTCAACACTGCTTAAAAAAATAACAATAATAATTACAGATATTTTTAAATAATGTTACAACTGAAACTGTAACAACACTGAATTCAAAATGACTTATTTCAAAGCACTTTATGAAAACAATAATAAATAAAAACAGAATCAAATTTAGGCTAATTGTGGTATATTGATGCATATCATTTGATATGAGTTTACTTCCTGTTTCACAACAAAAGATCTCAGCTCAGTTGTGACATACAGTGTGAGCCTTGATCATGGTTTGACCTTTGACCTGTGTGTGTTTGTATGACTCCTCTTGATGAATGAGACTCAGATGTAAGTGTGAGTAAACACACATCAGGAGGAATAACAATGATCCCTATCCTCCAGGAAGAGTTGAGAGCATTGAAACGAATGCAGAGCAGCTGAGATCATCAGTTGATTTGAAGATCTCTCCGTTAGATCTCATCGCTGTCTGGAGCAGATATTACAGAGACGTGTGGCTCGTCTTTGCTGTGGGTGGTTGTGACTCCCACAGACTTTCCTGCATGTTAATGTCAGCGCTGCTCCAGAACCATATTAGATTTAAACCGGTTTGAATAGGAGAGCTGCTTCATTCTGGTGTGTGTGTGTGTGTGTGTGTGTGTGGGATGAGAAGCACTGTAATATGTGAGAAACACAGAGGAATGAGAAGCAGTGTGTTTGTGTACATGCACGTGTCTGGAGATTGTATTTAATCGTGGGTTTAGTTGCAACAGATCATCTCTTTAAAACCCAAACTCATCTGAAAGCTGGAGTTTGTTTATGATTTCTGATCTCTTTTCTATAATGCCAGCTCATATGAATGAAGTCATACACCCACATCTCCATGAAATCTAACAGTGTCTACAAGTGTAAGTGTGTGTGTGTGTGTTTATATGCCTTGCATAGATTTGGATTTATGTGATATTTTGAACCTTGCTGTCGAATTGTGCTCATTTAAATATGTAGCTGAGGTCCTACATTGATCATTATTTTCAGGAAAACAGATTTTATATGTGTGAAGTGGTTAAAATATATATTTTATTTTTTGCAAAAAATAATGTGTGGTTTATTGATATAAATTGTAGATATATTTTTGTAGTTTGGGTATAAAATGTTTTTGAACAAAGACTCTTCTGTTCACCAAGGCTGCATTTATTTGATAAAAAATACGGGAAAAACAGTAAAAATCTGAAATGTTATTATAATTCAAGAAAGCTGTTTTCTGTGGGAGTTTATCATAAAATGTAATTTATTTCTGTGATGTGCAGCTGAATTTCCAGCATCATTAGTGTCACATGATCCATCAGAAATCATTCTAATAAGCTGATACATCAAAACATTTCTGCTTAATTTTTGTGTGGAAACTGAGACACACTTTATTTTTCAGGATATTTTTATGAACAAAAAGTTGAAAAGATAAGCATTTATTTGAAATAGGAACCTTTTGTAACATTATAAATATCTTTGCTGTCACTTTCGATGGATTTAATGCATCCTTCCTCAATAACAGTGTTAATTATTGAACAAAAAACCACTGACCTCAAACTTAAAATGTTGTGTGTATAAGCTGCTTTAATAACAGCTCCAAATATATATATTTTTTCATATGCAGCAAGTGATGTTGTGCCAGGAGGCTTCAGTTTCCGTCTGTAGAGTTTCTGTAGAGCTCTGAAGCCTCCTGAGAGTTGTGTGTTGTGTTCGAGGCTGTTTGTTGTTTTAATGTCTCGTCCGTCTTTGAATCTGAAGAGGCATTGGAGTGCAGCGAAAGGCTCATTAATGCTCATTATCTCTCATTATCTTCTCTCAGATGTGCTGATGAGCTACAGGAGTCCATTAGAGTCACACACTCTCTGACCCGTCTGTGAATCTGTGCACAGTGAGCACCCTAGTGAGTCGTCTTACTGCATACTGTCTGTATAGAGTGGAACCTCATGAATCTGAAGTCTACACAGGCAGCACACATATAGCATCGTTGCAATGCTGAGGATGCAATGATCATATATGTATTAAAATGCACTGCTTAACAAATTGCAATGTTTGTATTTATGGTGTTGTTGTTGTTGTTGTTGTTGCATATTTGCATCTATCACTTAGCAACAAGCTGTGTTGACTAGGAATGCAGTAATTTGATATGATTACAAATGCACTGTAACCACAAATATTGGATAAAATAATGCACATTTATTGAACCAGTTGTTTTATTATGTACGTATGTGACATTACGGAATTTGTTTTTATATTTTGTTTTCATTTTAGCTTAAGTTTAAGGTTTGTTATGTTGAAGTTATTTTGATTAATTTTAGTTGTTTACACATTTCTATTCAACATTTTTTAGTTTGAGTATATTTTAGTACTTTAGTATTATTTATTATTAAAGGATTCTTTAATATTTTGAATTATGGAAAATTTTAATTTTATTGTTGAATTGTTGAAATAATTTGGTTATAGGCTATTGTCTTTTATTCATTTTTTATTCTATTAAGCTTTAGATTTATTTTCAGTTTTAGCACCTTATCTCAGACTTATTTTATTTCAGTTAGTTGCTAAAGCAGCATTTCTATAATTTAAATTAAATATTTTCCATCTAATGATTTTATTTTATTTTATTTCAGTTTTTTTAATTATTACTTTTTTTAGTATTGAGAAAAAAAAATATTACTTAAAATAAACTTTCATTTAGGGCTAAACAAACTAAGTACTAAACTAAATTTACTAAAACCGAATTAAAAAAGAATGAAAATTAGAAACTTTTTTTTAGAAAACCATAACTATAAATGACAACACACAGGGAAATTACTAAAGCTTCAAATACATTTGAAGTGAAATATAAAATGTAAATATAAACTATAAAAGTATCTCAATGATACAAAAAAAAAAAACACTGGATTTTGGTTTACATTTACGACACTAGATCAGATTGACCATTATGGGAATAGTTAATCATAAATCTTGAAGTTTGGCAGACTATCTTAAAACAGTTGTTTCTGTGTGATAATATTTTAAAATGTAATTTATTTTTGTGATCAAATCTGTTTTTTCAGCATCATTACTCCAGTCTTCACCTGGGGAAACTGTGATTAATTTTATTTTTCACGCTTCTTTGATGCATAGAAAGTCGAAAAGAACAGCATTTATTTAAAATATAAATAATTTGGAACATTTAAAATGTTCATTATATTCATTTCATTCACTCTGAATTATTTTTTAACTTCCCTTTCTTCTGCTTAAGATGCAGCTGAAGTCTCTCAAAGAAAAGAAAGCTCAAGCTTGTGTTTATAATCACATAAAGTGACTCGACTGACATTTCAGACAAATATCGCAGCATATCTCAGCCTGTCTGACATATAGCTTGTTCTGCAAGCTGTCAGTCAGACGTCATTATCATTTCTTGTTGTTTTATTGCTCAGATATTGTGCTTTCATATTGAATCTTTCTCTTAAACTCTTATAGTAGAAACTAAAAGATAAAACAAACAAGTTAAGTATTTGTCATCCAGTAAGAGTGTACAGTTTTAAAATGAATGTTGAGAGCAGCTCAGATCATTGGAGGAGAAATGTTTGCGTTTGCTGTTTACATCTTCAGCCAAATCCTCCCATAGTGCGTATATTATCAGATTTCAGATCTGTTGTTCTTTCTAAACCGAATCTATCTAACACACTAGTGCTGGAAAGGCTGTTAACTAAAAGTAACAGCCCTACGAACATTTGTCAGTGTGACAGTAGCTTATCTGTGAAAAATGCAGCTTTTCCAGAAACAAGCTGCTTTACTTAAGAAGCTGTGTAGCTTTTGCTGATTATGTCACATTGTGTTGCACAGAGCGAGCTGATCAGTAATCAAACACGATCTCCTCTATAATCGGTCTGATTTATTTTAGTAAAGCGACACATTTGGATGAAACTCAATGTTCAATGGTATTTCCAGAAGTCCTTGTACCTCATATTTTGTGGAATATGTTTTTTATCACTTATTTCTTTTGCTCAAGTTACACTAGTTGCATCTTTAAATGTTTTTTTATATATATATAGTTTTGAATATCTAAAACCAACATTATTCGTGTGTTTTACAACAAAATACAATTTCACATTTAATTCAATGTGTTAATTGCGTTTCTTTGTAACAATTTTGGATATACTGGAGTTTCTGAGAATAGTTGCTGAGATTTATGTTCGGTGTATTTCCAGGAGTCCTTGTGCCTCATTTTGTTGTGAAAAATAGGTCGTTTTTACACTAGTTACAGTATCTTTTATGCTTTTTAATTTTTTTTTGAAAAGAGAATGTATGGTTCGAAAGCGTTTTGAAATGTAAAAAAATTTGCAACATTATAAATGTCCTTATTGTTACATTTGGTCAGTTATAAAATAATTACATTTTTAAGTACTTTTATTTTAGCTATGTTTAGGGCCCAAGCTCTGCAGTGTGAGGACCCTATTGGAATTGCTCCGTTTATTATTTAATTAGTTGCTTATTTACTGTAATACTACTTCACTGTTTTCATGCCAGATTTTGGTCTTATGTTGGCAATTTAGTCCAGAAATGGAGTTATTAGTTCTTCCTCACTTGTAGTTTGCAGTCGGGCTGATGAGAAAAGCTGTATGCTTGTTGTTTTAGTGTGCATCAAACAGCCGTGGGCTATGGGACGGTTTTCATACATCCCATAAACACAAAGCCTTGCTCGCGTTTACTTATCATAAATGCTGCAGTTTTTCAGTTTGTTAAAGTCCCGCTCATGATTCGGCCTCAGCTGTGTCTCTAGTTACCGCTATGAATAGCACAGCTAACCGATGTAAGTTAAATCACCTCTGACAAAAGCGCTGCCGAATCCTTCAGGAATTGAAATGCTAAACGCCTGGAGCGTCAGCAAGTTTGCATTCACAGTACAGAGAATAGCTGCTAGCTTGCTCACAAACTCCTCTGACATTACAATACTGGAGCCGAGCCGGTGCACGACCTTCCCATGCCTGTAAATAAGTCTTCCGTCCCTTTTATTTGTGTCTTTCTCTCTCTTTCTCTGGCTGTCTCTGGTGCGGTTTGGCTCTTAAATGCTGGCGTCTCTCCTCCTCTCTCCATGTTTCTCAGTGGAGGTGCTGTTGGCAGAGCGTCTGTGAGCATTAAGCTGAGTGTCGGGATGCTGGTGCCAGTCGAGTGAGATCAAGGAGCGAGTCCTCGCAGCATGCATAATGTATAGAAGGCTAGAAATCATCTCACACATCCTGTGGGCTGGCACCAAATTCACACCCTCCTGATCTCTCAGCCTCTTGTGACCCTGCGTTAGGGTGTAAATGCAGGAAAGGTCCGGGTGTGTTTGATTGCAACCACAATATAGTAAAGCCCTATTGAATAAATGTTTTCCCTTCAGATTCAGTTTTCTTTCCTATTATATTTTCTTTGGATTTTGTGTGCTATTTTTTTATTGTTAAATAAAATTTTGTTATCATGAAATATACAATTTAACAGAAATGTGTAAATTATTGTTTAGGGTCCTATGAAATACATTTTATTTTTTTCTCAAACTCCGTTTTTTTTTTTATTATTATTTTTTTTAACCAAATTCTGTTGGAATTTTTCTGGATTCAATTTGAACGGTTTCATTACATTTAATTATTAAACAAAAGCATGTCTAATTAATTAAATTCATATAAACAAAATCCTTTATTTAATTTGTTGGCTATAATAGGGCCCTATTCATTGTTTAGTTTTTTTTCCAGAAATTCAGTGTTTTGTATTTTCATTTTTCTGGTAATAAAAAAAGGACATAAAAAATTAACTTAGTAATATTATTATATATTAACTAGTGTCCATATCGTCACTTGATTTAAGTGCACTGAACTTCTTTTGATCTATTGATTTTTTTTTTAATGGCTTTTGCAATTCTGTCTGGATTGTGGAAATCATAGAGTCCTAGATTTAGTAAATTTTAAATATTGCTCAATGTACACCAGATCAACTTTAAACAAGAATTGACTTTGTTAATACATGTTCTTGGTCCTAAACCCACGTTATAACCTGTATAGTTGTCTGTTTACCTTTATTATGCTTTTATATGAACAGCTGAACTACTATAGTATGCATAGCATGGCAGTGCATCCCAATGCTGCACTACTTTCTTAGTGCACACTTAATTTCTCTTTGTATAGCTATTGAAGTTGAAGCAGAGCCAGTATTGTTTGTCTATTATGAATCTCATGGTTTTCACCTTCTCTTTGTCCTGTTCTCTACACAGGATGGTGTGTGTCGGCGCTGCTGGGCTCCAGGTTCTTGCGCTTCTGCTTGTGTTCTCAGCAGAATGTGGTGAGTTCTGGTTCACTCGTTCTCTCTTAAAAACATCTGAAGCAAAACGGGGACTTATGCGTACGGGGCGGTTCACACAGGGCATGTTCTTGCATTCAGTAACAGCTGGAAAGAGCAACATGACATGGTTTTCTAAAAAGACATCTGATGTTAGCATGTTGTGAAGCTAATAACTACAAGATCAGTGGTTCCTGAAGGTTTCGACTCATTGTTTTTCTGGTACTTCTGCTTGTAAAATTCCAAACCTGTTCCTTATTTCATCTGTTTGAACACAAAAGAAAAACTTTTTCTTGATGATGACTAAATTTAAGAAAACAAAACGTTATTTACTGTATACCCGAGATTAATATTTTAGTTGGACATTTAATGAAAACTGTGGACATTCAGTCATATTTTAGCTGTTTAGTTGCACTTCATGGTAATTGTTAAATCCATATTCACAGTTGTTTTGCTCCAAATTATAATTGCAATTATTAATCAATTACATTTCAACAGAATTATTGCACTTTGATTTAAGTACAAATCAAAATAATGTAAACTCAGATGCATTTTATATTTGATTGACATCTAGTTTCCTGTATTTTATATAAATATATATATATATATATATATATATATATATATATATATATATATATATATATATATATATATATGTATAAATATAAATATATATATATATATATATATATATAGACATATTATTTTTCGAAATTACAAATGCTGTTTTTACAGAAAATAATTATATATATATATTATGCATATATATATGTATATGTATAGTGTATATTTCTTTTTGTAAATTAACACTTTTTCCTGTTAAAATAGCATTTGTAATTTCGAAAAATAATAACTTATTTCAGTTAGCAAAGCAGCTTATATGCATGTGTGTGCTTGTGTGTGTCTAAGTGTGTGTGTCTCAGTGTGTGTGTCTCAGTGTGTGTGTGTGTGTGTGTGTGTGTGTGTGTGTGTGTGTGTTTGTGTGTGTGTGTGTGTGTGTGTGTGTGAGCGACTGCAGAATGCTCCATAGTCCAAATGTTTTCACTGGCAGCTTCAGTCAGAGGCTCTTTCATTAGTCTCTTTAGCGATGGGTGGCTGCTTTGAGGGATGATGGGAAATCACTCCCTCCTGTCAAGACGATTAATGCCCCCTGAACACTCAGACCTGCCCTCTTTAGAACGGACCTCGAAATATACGACAGACACAAAGCTGCTGGTCACTGACAGGCGACTGGTTTAATGTAAAAACTGCTAACTTAAAGCAGTAAATTTGTGTGACTTTCTTAGTACCTGTGTAAGAAAAAAAAAATTTGGAGGGGGGAAAAAACATAGATTTTCATTTTATGAACAAAATTTTATGAATAAAATTTTGTTAATTCTTTCCAATAAGGTGATTGTGGCCCTGGAGCACAAAAGCAGATTAAGTCACTGAGGTATATTTGTAGCAAAAGCCAATGAGTCAAAATCATAGATTTCTCTTTTATGCCAAAAAACATTAGGATGTAAAGTAAAGATCTTGTTCTATGAAGATATTTTGTAAATTTCCGACTGTTAATATATCAAAACCTAATTTTTTATTAGTAATATGCATTTGTGGATGGCACTGGTTTTATGGTCTATGGGTACACATTAGTTTGTATTTATAAATCCATTACACTATTTAATTTAAAGATTGTAAAACACATGCATAACAATTGCTGCAAATAAATTTATATTTGTTTTACATAATATTTTCTAAATTAGAAATAATTGTGAAAAATATTTCTTAAATAGAATGATTTGAATTTGAGAGAAAAGAAAAGATTCAGTAAAATTCTCAGATTTATTTAGATTATTTATTTAGTCTAGTGGATTATTTTTAATAAAAAATTAAAAATTTTTATGTTATAAAAAAATAAAAACATAAAGACCAGTTCATCCAATATATAATAATTATACATCCAGTAATAAATGCTTGTCACTTTTATAAATCTTTGTTTATTTAATTTTCATATTAAGCTTTCATTCATTTCGTTCATATTCTTTTGTGCATTTCTTGAAATATTTTGTAAAAAATGTTTTTGTTAATCTGATTGTATGATTTGCTGACTCCATGAAAAACACCTCAAAGTTACATTATAATACAATTTAAGGTGAATTGGAGGTTATTCTATTTATTTACAATGAGTTGAAGAAGATTCTTTACAGAAATATAATTATTTTTCAATTTTGTCTTAAAGGAGTAGTTCACCTAAAATTTTTTTTAATTCTGTCATTTACTCCCCCTCATGTTTTTCCAGACCTGAATGAGTTTCTTTCTTCACACAAAGATGATGTTTTGATAGAAGTATGTCTGTAACAAAATAATTCCTGGTCCCCATTCACCTCCATAATATGGACAACATTTCTATAAAAGTCAATGGAGACCAGAAACATTCTTCTAAATATCTTCTTCTGTGTTCAACAGAAGAAAGACACCTGCAAGTTTGGGGCAATTCTTTCAAAAAAGTTTTTGCAATGCACTGTGTTGTTTCTATTGCTAAAATTTACTACAAATTGCTAAAAGCACCTACAGCTCTCAGCATCACCAGATTGTTGAAGAACAGAGGATTGGTTACACACACACACACACACACACACACACACACGTTTACATCAGTCTGATTGAAAAAGAAAGTCAGATTGCCATGAAAGTGTATCTGAGAAATGAAAGAGCACAGGGGGAATTTAATTATTTCCCTCCTTTGCAATAAAGTGCCACATCTGCTCACAAAAACACTTTTTCTCTCACACACACAGAGACCAAATGCAGACAGCATCCTGACTGTAACTGAACCTCAGAACTGATTTATACAGCGCTTCATGTGGGAAATGTACAGAACATGCAAAAACTGGGTAAAATGACTAGTTTCTATTGATGCTAATTCGCAAGTTTTTTTTAAATCTACATTTTTTACTTTATCCTGCATCTGAAGCATTCAGGGAAGTGATATTTTAGTATCATTTATATGGTTTAGTATTTATTAATACTTTTTTTTTTAAGTTTTACAAATTGTATATGCTTTTATCCATTATATATATTTTGCTTTATATTTATTTCCGCTTTCATTTTAGTAAGCTTGATGCTTAAACGTAACATTTTATTTCAGTTAATTGCCATTTAGTCATTTTTTTAATGTTAATTTGTCCTTTTTATTAGTTTTTAATCAAATATATTTTCATTTATCTTTAAATTATATTTATTTCAGTTTTAAATTGAGTACTTCAACTTATTTTTATTTTAAGTTAGTTGCCAAATAAACATTTCTATGTTATGCGCTTTTGTTCTTTTAGCAGCTTTTATGAATGTATTTTTATTTATTTATTAATTACATTTTTCCATTTTAGTTTCGTTTGTTTTAGCACTTAAACTTTTTTTCAGTTTCAGCTATTTCTGATTTGTAATTTTGTTATTTTATCCATTTAGTCTTTTTTTTTTTTTTTTTTTATTTAACTTTAATTTATTTTGTATATTATTTAAATTTGAGTACTTCAGCTTGAATTAATTGTATTTTCAGTTATTTGCCATGGCTAAGTTTTACATTTTAGTCAGTTTATTATGCTCTTTTGTCCTTTTTTATTAATTATTTTCATAAAAAAAAATGTAGCTTTAATTATGTTTAGTTCAATTTTTATTTTAGTTCAATTTTTGGGATTTGTGGACATTGCATGCATTTTGTCTGAAAGCAATGAAAAATGCATGCACAGTTCCACATAGACTTCAGTACACGCTGAATGTGTGAACAGTTTTGAAATTTAGCCTTCAAGTATTGAACAATGCTCAAAATAAATACATTTTAGCATGATTGCTATTAATTATGTTTTTAGCATCTTTAATTTTAGTTTAAGTTAATAATAACCACACTGATTCTGGCATTGCCTTTCTCACAATACACATGCATTTCTGGAGTAATGTGATTTTAGCCCTAACAAGGCGTCTTAGTAGGCGGCTTGCTTCTGCTGCCTGTGTTTTGGATCAGTGTTGGTCCTGTGAGGCGGATCAGCAGGGCTTTGTGTTGTTTGGACGCTTGTGACTGGAATCAGATTTAGCGCATCGAGTCGAGCGTCAAACCCCCGTCCTCCCGTCGCTCCTGGTTACTGCTGCTGGAAGCGGTTGCCATGGTTATGATGGTGAGGCTGAGAGGTGTAAACTACTGCAGGTGCTGTGTGTGTGTGTGTGTGTGTGTGTTTGGAGCTGGAAAGGTTATTCACTTAATACATTCATCTGTAACCCCCCTCTGTGAGTTGGATGGGAGTGTGTGTGTGGGTGTGTGTGGGTGTGTGTGTGAGAGAGAGAGAGAGAGAGAGAGTGTGTGTGTATTACCCACTGTGTCCAATGGCATCTTATTTATGAAAGCCACTGGTGGGATTGATTGTGTGACGTGTGTAAATGTGATTGTGCTGTATTCTCATGTTTGCTGTATTGTAACAACATATTTTTACCCTGAAATTAAGATTAAAATCCAAATTTAAAAAAAATTATAAAAAAGAAAATAAATGCATAAAATATATGCAGTATATGCTTATATGCATGTACTGTAAATGCATGTAATTTCATGATTTTTTTATCTTAGATATAAAAACTACATAATATAATAATGTATATTGTTTATATAAAATATAAAAAATGTAACCTCTCAGTTAATTTGAGAAAAATTCTGATATTATCATTATTCTTTAAAATACTCATATATTTTTAATAATTTTGTATAAATAGTAAGTAAAAATATGAATGCCATTATATAGATAAAAACATGATGATATATCATGACTAATATACAATATATAAAAGTATAAAAAATGACAAGGATAATATAAAATGTAAATGGTATTTTCATATTTTAAGCATTTGTTTTACTGCTTTTTATTTTATACTATTTTATATTTTTTTGAAAACACAGAAAAACAGTAATTATAATCAACATTAATAATTTAAGGACAAAATGGACTTTGTTTTCTTTATGATTTCTTTGGGTTTCTTCTGTGTTTTGGTGTAATTCAGCCGTGCGTGTTTGAGTTACGTCTCATTACGAAGGAAAATGACTTGGTTTTTACACAAAGACAAAGCCGTGGGGGGTGAATGGAGACCATCTAAATGCAGATTTGAGCTTTTATCACTTGTATCTTTATTCAAATGCTGGGATATACACTCATCCCTAAATCCATGCGGAACGGAGAACTGCAATTGATTTTATCTGCGTTTCTCGTTATGCATAGTTGAGCGAAGAGCGTGGATTTGGGAGATTAGATTGTCCGTTCATCGTCCCTTCTCACTTATAAAGCAATATTACTGCATTTGCATATCTGTGGACGGCATCTGTGTGTAAAAACCAGTGGGAAATGATTTTACAGTAATGCACTTACAACGCAAACCTAGCAGGAAGTTCATCACAAATAAATGTTAAACACACGATATCACAATGTGAGTCTCTATCAGATTTTTTTAATAAGTTCAGTAAATTGTGAAATATTATTGTTATTTTAATTAGCTGTTTTCTATGTGGATATCTGTTAAGCTGTAATTTGTTAAGCTGTATTTTCAGCATCATTCCTCAAGTCTTCAGTGTCACATGATCTTCAGAAATCATGAAAATATGATGATTTACTGCTCAAGAAACATTATTATCAATGTTGAAAACACTTTAGCTGACAAATAATTTTGTGGAAACTGATGCATTTTATTTTTCAGGATTCACAGATGAATAGAAAGAACCACATTTATTTGAAAGATAAATAATTTCTAAAATTATAAATGTCTTTAGAGTCACTTTTAATCAATTTAATGTGCCGAACTTTTAAAAAATATGATACATTTTAACTTGTTCCAAGACTATCAGGTTTCACTTTAACAAAAATACAAGCTTCACATTTGAAATCCTGTTTAAAATCAATTGACTGTTCTACTGTAAACACAGTTTTAAAGGCTGAGGAATGAAAGAGGTTGAAACAAATAACCTGGAGTATAAAATAAAATGGGTTGTTTTCTAGCATTGACTTAATAATGGTGTTGCATGTACAGATTTACAGTGGATCGCTCTCTTTTCTTGGATTTATAAAAAAGGGTTGCGTTCGCTTTCTTAATTCACACTCATGTTCTTATTGTGAATGATGCATCAGTGCATGCATCGAAACATTTGCCTTCATAAACTTTCATCAGAATATAATAACTCAAACACCTACTTTTCTCATCAGTTGACATCATCTAAACCAAACGGGGACTAAAACCAAAAAAATGCACCATGCACCACTTTTATTATGCAATAAGAAGTTACTGTTTTATGTCTTTATCTTAATACATGGTTTTATTTTAAAAAGGAGCTTTACACACAACCTTATCAGAGCTAACAGTGGTTTTACATTTAAAAGGGTTGTAAATCTAGTTGAAGTAAATATTATCAGGTAATTTCACAACAACAAAAATGTGGCTAGTTAAAATGCTGCGTGGCTAGTAACTTTGTAAAACCACTAGCTAGTGAACAAAACAGTTAATGTCAAGCCCTGGTTGTAGGTAATTATTGACTCTTTAACATTAAAGGGTAGAAGACAAACGGAGCTTTTACTTTTATTTCATAAGTGATTGATGAAAACCCTAAATTTTGGGGTGGAGTATCACTTTAACCAGAGTCACCAGAGCACTGCACACGTCACCTTTAAACCTGACTCTGTTTGTTCTCTCAGGACTGACTCGAGCCGAGACTCCGGCGACGGTCAGAAGAGTGACCCATCCTCCCCTGCGACGCCCGTTATCCGGCTCCGCTCTTCTCCCGTGTGTGTTCACCCTGCCATCCGCCCTGATCCCGGGACACGGGCCCTTCATCCGCTGGAGCCGCGGCGCAGGAGCGCTGGAGCACACGGTGCTGTCGGCTCGGGACGGGGTGGTCAGGGTGCACCGGGCATACGTGGGTCGGGTCAGTCTGCCCGGATACTCGGCCGATCCGCTCAACGCCTCGCTGGTGCTTTCCCAGCTCCGCTCCAACGACTCCGGGAGCTTCCGGTGCCACGTCGCTCTGGGAGAAAATTATGAGCAGGATACGGTCAACCTGGAGGTCACGGGTGAGGATTATTTACTGTTTTTTCTACTGCTTTAGTAGCACAGGTATATTGGTAGCAATAGCCAAAATTACATTGTATGTGACAAAATTATACATTTTTTGTCAAAAATCATTAGGATATTAAGTAAAGATCATGTTCCATGAATATATTTACTACATTTCCTACTGTAAATATATAAAAACTTAATTTTTGATTATTAATATGCATTGCTAAGAACCTTGGCGTTTCTCTAAAAAAAAATGATTTTTTTTAGTTTTTTAGCACCCTCAGATTTTCAAATAGTTGTATGTCAGCTTAACAAATCTTGACTGGTTTTGTGCTCCAGAGTCACATATGAAGATAAAAAAAAAACGGAGAGGCTGGATTTTTATCATTATACTGTATGGTTGTTTTCACACACTGCCAACACACATTTATGTCCAAATAACATGTGAAAGTAATTTTACATAATAAGTGCCCTTTAAAAATTGTAAACAATAACTACAAATTAACAGATTATGAACAGGAGCTGATTTAATAATAAATTTGATTTAAAGACTTAAAGATGCGGTTACTGTATTCTTCCTAGATATATTAATATTTGATAACATTACACAGATTTTTGTTCACTGAAATAAACTAAAATATTAATATTAGATGAAAAATTTTGGAAGAAGGTTATGAATTAACTGTAATAAGTTTAAACTGCAGTACTAAAAATAAATTAATTAAATTTGTAGCAGACACTTTTATCCAAAGCGACTTACAGTGCATTCAGGCTATCAATTTTTACATATTATGTGTTCCCGGGGAATAAAAAAAAAAAAATAATAATAAATAATAATATTAATAATAAATAATAATATTAATAGTTAAAAATATGTAGGAAAATCTCTAAATTAGTACTAAAAATGTCAAAGGGCATTGTAATTAATAAAGCATTAACTTTAAAGTGAAAAGGAAAACTGAACATTTAAAAATAAAAGCTAATTTGAAAAATATTAATTAATACTGTAATCGTATATAAATAATACTGAATTGTAAATAATAGCTTGAAATTAAGAATTTTAATTTATCATGTTTTTTAGGAATGGGTGCTGATTTAATATTCAAAATCCAGTGTTAATATACTTTTCCTAATAGAAAATACTAGATATTGTTAATTGAAATAAATTTGAAAGGAGTTAAAATATAAATATCAGATTAAAAATGTAATTGGAAACTAAAAAATAAAAAACAAATGTAAATTAAATCTAAAAATAAAATAACTAAAAATGACAACAGAATATATCAAAATTATTAAAATCTAAACTAAAATTTAAATGGAAAGTGTAAAATTTTTTTTAAAAAATATTTATAAATAATATAATGGTTTATAAATAATATTTAAGAAACACTGCCCTGACATTGTGAACAAATCTAGATCTGAAATTAACAGTTTGAATTGTTCTTCAATTAAAATTACAATTATATTTTAATAAATTATGAAATTATATTTTGTATACTAATGTATAATATGTTGGTGTTTTTAAAATAATTGTATAATATTTATAAAATAACAGTGTGATGTTTTATTAATACACTTTTGACCGTGGACATTGTTTTAATCTTCAGCTTCACGGAGAATGACTGCAGTTATAATGTTGTACATTCTCTGAGTTTAATTAAGAGAAAATTACAGCTCAATGTATTAGTCTGTAAACCCCCCAGTGAGCAAGTTAATATTATCGTGAGCATATCTGATCCCAGAACAGCAGTTTTCAGATAAACACTGAGTTCAGGAGTCTGCTGTGAATTAATTACTCTCTCAGACTGTCAATATCAGATCCATTTCAGCTCTTTCCTTCATTTCCCGTCTAACTTTAGCTCAGCTTTATTTGCAGTTTCATCTCAGGCTCTCATGAACTGCTTAATTGGCCGTAACTCTTTAATTAGAGCAGTGAGATTGATTACCAGCGAACGAGGGCTGTGTGAATTCTGAGGAAAACAGGTGACACCTTCAGAGGGAAATTACAGTAAACCGAAGATAAATCATCTCAAATGTTCTACATACTTAGGGATGTAACGATATCAAAATCTCACGGTACGATACAATTTGGAAAAGCTCACGGTATTGTTAAATAGCTCACGATAGTGTTTGTGATGATAATTGCGAAAGAATACTGACATTTATTCTGCTTTTGCCAGTCAACAGGCAATTTATTGTTGTATTTATGGATCCATGACAACATAAAATGCTGATCACATAGTGCTTTTAAAGTTCAAGTTGTAGTTAGGAACATCAATATTCTGTATCGTAATATTTGGTTGCATAACTGATTCTTCTGTTCAATGTTTAAGTTAAGAAGCAACTAGAACAATTGTAAACAATAGGGAATTCCCTTTAAGTTCAAACAAAGATCAAGTTAAGTAACTTAACTTACACTTAAGTGTAAAACAGTCTTAAACAGTCTGGCAAAAAGCCTTCTGAAAAACACTGAACTATCCTTTAGCTAATGTTCCAGTTTTTCTTTAGAAACTTTCTTTTCCGCTACAAACTCCCGAACTGACTCAAATGATTCGCGAACCCACTACGAACTCCCGAACTAATTCAAATGATTTGCGATCCCTCTCTGAACTCCCGAACTGATTCAAATGATTCGCGATCCCCAACATGACTCAAATGATTCGCGAACCCGCTTTGAACTCCCGAACTGATTCAAATGATTCGCGATCCCCAAACTGACTCAAATGATTCGCGAATCCGCTTTGAACTCCCGAACTGATTCAAATGATTCGCGATCCCCAAACTGACTCAAATGATTCGCGAACCCGCTACGAACTCCCGAACTGATTCAAATGATTCGCGATCCCCAAACTGACTCAAATGATTCGCGAACCCGCTACGAACTCCCGAACTGATTCAAATGATTCGCGATCCCCAAACTGACTCAAATGATTCGCGAACCCGCTACGAACTCCCGAACTGATTCAAATGATTTGCGATCCTCAAACTGACTCACATGATTTGCGAATCCACTACGAACTACCGAACTGATTCAAATGATTCGCGAACCCGCTACGAACTCCCGAACTGATTCAAATGATTCGCGAACCCGCTACGAACTCCCGAACTGATTAAAATGATTGGCGATCCCTCTCTGAACTCCCGAACTGATTTAAATCATTTGCGATCCCCAAACTGACTCAAATGATTCGCGAACCTGCTTTGAACTCCCGAACTGACTCAAATGATTCACGAACCCGCTACGAACTCCCGAACTGATTCAAATGATTCGTGATCCCCAAACTGACTCATGTTGCTTGTGTTTCCTGTGTTGTATCGCAGTTTACTGTGGCAGTGTTTGCACATAGTCCATTGTCTGTCCACCACCTTCTCTCCTTTTGCGTTTTTTGACACGGCGAAACCAAAATGTTTCCAGACATCTGATTTAAGAGCTGCCGGGGCTGGTACCATCTCAACTTCAGTTTTGTTGTTTTCATTCTTACAAGTATCGCTGTTGGCCATGCTGGCTTACTGTGAGCTTGTGTGGACACTGGACAGCGTGCAATCCTATTGGCTTAACAACGGTTGTTGTGACGACGCAGCGCAAAGGATCATGGTCTATGTAGTTAACAATGATTTGTTCCGCGGGACTGTGTTTATTCCTCTTGCTTTTTGACAGACTGTCACAGACACCTGTCCTTTTAATATTGTGAACCAAGACTAAATTTAATTAAACTGAATAATGACACTTGATGATTTAATATTTGATTATTGCACTTTTCCTGGACTTTTTTGTACTTATTTTGTAGTGTCACACATTTCAAGATAAATTGTGGTCTTTCAAACAGTGTTGTTATTGTTAACTAAAACTATCAACTATATGTTTGGTAACTGAACCAAGTTGAAATAAAATTAAATAGAAATGTTGGATAAAAAAAAACATACATTTGAATTTGGAACATTCTAAGAAAATTAGAGATGAAATTAATTTTAAGCTGAAGTAAATTAATAAAACTGAAATTAAAATTATTCTGTGTAGAAATATATATTTTTAATCTTTAAAAAATAACAAAAAATTACAGAACCACATACATTAGTTTTTCGGGAATTAATAAAATATAGTATATATTAACAGAATACATTTTAATAATATTTTTTTGTAATGAGTCTACACAATTTGTCTTTACAAACTAAGAGATGATGTTGAGCTTTATCATAATTTATTGTAATTTGAAAAAATTTAATAAGTGAAAATTAAACAAATTAAAAAATATATTTAAAAAAATATATCTTATATCTGACTTCTTTGTCAAAATTGAGTTATTCACATATTCTTCTTCTGGGAAAAATTTATTTACATTATGTAATGCTTCTTTTGTGAGCTGTGTACAAACAAAAAAGGGTTCTATATACAGAAGTTATTGAAATTAATGTAAAATATAATAAACAGTTCTGACCTCTAGTTGTTTTCTGATGTTCATGTTTCCGTGTGTTTTCAGGTGTGGTGTTTCACTACCGTTCTCCCACGGAGCATTATTCGCTGTCGTTCCCCGAGGCTGTTCGTGCGTGTGAGGAGAACTCGGCTGAGGTCGCGACCCCTGAGCAGCTGTGGGCGGCGTTTCACTCTGGCATGAACAACTGTGCAGCCGGATGGCTCAGAGACCAGAGCGTCAGGTTTGACTCAAGAGCATCAGTCAGGAAATATATAAAATTAGAACATACGGACATAGGTGCCTTGGGCCAGTGCCCACGAAGAGGCACCACTCCTTGTTGGGTGTGCCCTCAGGGGGCAAGGCATGCCTTGGGTTTGATACATGAAACATGCAAGCCTGGCGAAAGTTTGTGACCCCATGAGAAGGACCAGCACGTTCAGCTGGATGCAATTATAACATGCACATATCTTTCAGAGTTGATGAAGGACTGTTAAACTCCAGCCAGACAGACACGCTTCACCTTGAGCTATTTTAAGGATCCTGTTAATAATATTGCAGTGAATTATTTATTAGCATCTCCATGACAGCACTGCTTTATTTACATATGAACATTCTCACAGTGCAGGTGTTTGGTTTCCTCTCCGCAGGTATCCCATACAGAGACCTGAGCTTGGCTGCCATGGACACGCAGAGTTTTCTTCTGGAGTGAGGAATTATGGGAAACGGGACCCTTCGGAACTATTTGATGTTTACTGTTTCGCCAATGACATGCAAGGTGAGATTCCGGAAGACACATTTACCATTGAAAAAGTATTAATGGACTAGTATTAATGTAGTTAATATATTAATGTAATTTGATTTAATTTATTATTGCTGTTTTCAGGGTTACAGCAGATTTTTCTCTTAATAAATATTACTATTATGAAAGTGTTGTGCACTGATTCATGTCCAGCTGTTCTGCTCATGTGCTTGTTCACAGTGTTGGGGGTAAAGCGAGTCACGTAATCGGATTACTTTTTAAGTAACTAGTAAAGTAATGCATTACTTTTTAATTTACAAGAAAATGTTGTCATTGTTGAATGAGTTACTTTTTCTTATAAGTATTGCCAGTTACTTTGTTTTCACGTTTATTGACTGACAAGTCTCCTGTCGCCATGTTGAGAGAAATCAGAAGTACAGAGGCTTTGTGTGCTCTGTGTGTACATGATGTTACTGTAGTTCTAACGCAATAAATTGTCTTCCTCGTAAAAAGACAGATTCAGTACTCATCAAAATGAATTAAATCCTGCAATAATTAAACATGTTAAATAACACAAATATCTTTTATATATTTAATACCATTAACCAATGTCTTTGCTGCTGACCTTTGATGATCCATTTCAACCAAACTACGTAATAAGCAAAAATGACTTTAGAAAAAAGAACATTTGTGCTTCATTGTTTTTTGTTTTTGTTTTTTTTTATTGCTGAAGAGTATCGAACATTATTCTCCTGTGTTTCGGACATGAATTTACTTTTCCTTCAGCCTGAGACTTATTCCTTGTCACTTTTTGGTGTGAAAGGGCTTTTACATTTGCTAAAAATATAACTTTTTATATTAAAAACAAACAAGCAAGCCCTTCCCAGATTTAAAAAGTGATGCAAAAGTAACGTAACGCATTCCTTTCCATAAAAAGTAACTAAGTAATGTAATTAGTTACTTTTCTAGAGATGCAATGCAATGTTGACATGCATTACTTTTAAAAGTAACGTTCCCCAACACTGGTTGTGCAGGTGAAGTGTTTCCCGCCGGTGTTCCTGACGGACTGACTCGTCCGGAGGCAGTGGATCACTGTACGGCTCTGGGCGGCCGGCTGGCGACTGTGGGTCATCTCTATCTGGCCTGGAGCTCTGGGCTGGATCACTGCGAGCCGGCCTGGCTGTCTGACGGCAGCGTGAGGTCCTCCATCAGCTCGCTGCGCTCCGACTGTCCCACTGGAGAACCTGGCGTCCAAACCTTTTCACCATCAGAACATAACAATGGGACGGCACGCTTCGATGCTTTCTGCTATAGAGGTATGCATTACAGAAACCATTATTATTGGTTATTGTTTTGTCTAGCCCATGCAATAGGGATTTGATCATGGTTAAGGGATGATACGAAACTTAAGAGTCTATGGGCCTGTTCCATGATGGTGGCTTAACAAACTCAGAGTTGACAAAACCAAACAAATATATATATATTAAAACAGAAATCAATTAGTAAGTCTGATGACTCAAATTTTTCTTAAATTATATTATATATTATATTATAATATATATTATTAGATGTTCAACATACTGCACAATATCTACAGTATACTGCATACTTTTTTAAATGACTTAATTGTTAGCTGTCATGATGGAAGTAATGCATTTCAAGGACATACAACCGCACACTCACTTAGAAATAAGCAACTTTATTTGCATTTTTAAATCAGTCTAATGTGTAAAGGTAAAGATTGTATAAAAAGTTGTTGACATTTTGCATACTAAGTTAAATAAGGCAAATAATGGCAAAGATTATGTAAAAAATGTAAAAAGAAAAGTCGTTCACTGTATAATTCAATGCTGTTTATGCATACCTCACATTCATAAATGTAGTGAAATATTCCATGCATTAATAACATTTGCATACTTTGCACAGTATAAAATAGGAGCTGGTACATCTGTACATTTTCATCTAGATTTATTCATGTAAATCCAAAGTTATTTAGAGTGCATTCAAGGTTTACATATCATCAGCACGTGTGTCTCTGCTAATCAAACCCGTGTCCTTGCCGTTTCTTGCACATGCTCTAGCGGTTGAGTTATGTGTTCGGAGAGAGAATCTGAGTGATTGAATTTAATCTGTCAACAGAAGAGAAAGCACAGAAGCCTCTCACAGGCATCGTGAAGTCCTTACTGAGACCATGGAGGTACATGACCGGAGACGACAGTTTGGAGGACGCGTCCCAATCCTTCGCCTCTAGCACGGGTACCATTCATTTCACTTATACTGAATAGAGTTCACAATTCTTTGCAACAAAATTAAATACTATATCCATCAGAACTTTTTATTTTTCCCAAGAAGTCCAAGGTTTTTGCATCAGAGAATAGTTTTTGAGAATAATTTTCATCCTCATTTAGTAATTAAAGGGGACATCTTGAGTAACTATAAAGTAGTACGTTTTGCATCCTTCATATCTCCAGAGTCTTTAGTTTTATCATTTGTGACCCTGGACTACAAAACTTTAGTCTTTAGTGTCAATTTTTCAAAACCGAGATTTATGCATCATCTGAAATCTGAATAAATAATTCTTCCATTGATGTGTGGTTTGTTCGGAGGACAATATTTGTCTGAGATGCAACTAATTGAAAATCTGGAATCTGAGGATGCAAAAACATGAAAATATTGAGAAAATCATCTTTAAAGTTGTCCAAATTAAGTTCTAAGCAATGCATATTACTAATCAAAAATTAAGGTTTGATATATTTACGGTAGCCTCCTGGAGGCTTAATGAAAACTTAACAAAACTTGTATGAAACAGGATGCAGTGTATTTGGCACAAAAATACCCCGTACTACATCCAAATATCATTTTTTTGTTAAACTTTGTCAATGTTTAGCATGAGAATCCAACTCTATAACAGTGTAAATAACTCAACTTGCATGAAATAGCATTAGACCCCCCTTTAAACTCTTAAACAGCCTCTTTAATTCACCAATCTTTCTTTGCAACAAAACACTGACATACTTATCAGTCTGTTTTCTTGCTAAAGGGATCCTATTTCACCCTTATTTTTTTATCACAGAAGTGCACTTATAATATTAATCAAGGGTTTTTGCATAAAGAAAGAATAAAAATGTTTATTCAGGGCCATTTTCACCCTCTCAGGCTGTTTTTGCTGCTTCTCAGTTCTGTTTCTATGACTTTGCAAACTTTTTTAGAATGTTTTGATTTAAATTCTACTGATTTGTTAAATTCATGTGAAGTTACAGGTTTTTGTAGAAGTTAGGATGAGTTGAAAATGATTAGTAAATCCGTGATATTCTTATTCAAATGTGTTTTATGTATTAAGTATTTAGTAAGATTTTTACTTAGTACTTTTCTTTAATATTTTTATTCGTCAAGGATGCATTAAATTCATCAAAAGGGAGAGTATAGACATTTAGTTTTATTATATTCCCCAGAAGTCCTTAAGTTAGTCAAGGAAGCGATTGATGCAACTTTTCTTCGTGTGTTCTTTGAAGATATTTTTCCTAATGACATTAAAAAATATTTTTGTTAATGTTTTGATCTATATTTAAATTCTGAATATTTAAATATTTAATGTTTTGTTAGAAGTTAGTTATAAACGATTAATACATTTTCCAGCATTTTTTTTTTACATTTTCAAGTTTTTTTTATATGAGTAATAGCTGCATCAAAAGTATAAACGAATAGCTTTCTGAGGTGCATGTGAATTTTTAATTAATTAATTATTATTATTATTATTTTGTTGTGAGGGTGCATTAAGTTGCTCAACAGTGACAGTTAAAGACATTTATAATGTTTCAAAAGATTTCTCTTTCAAATAAATGCTGTTCTTTTAAACTTTCTATTCATCTGTGGATCCTGAAAAATACAATGCATCACAGTTTACACAAAACTATTGTGCAGCACGACTGTTTTCAACACTGATAACAATCAGAAATGTTTCTTGAATCATCAGAATGATTTCACTGAAGACAGAATTAGAGCTTTGATCCGTTACATTGTAACATACATTCAGCTGTTTTAAATGGTAATGAGTAAGTGATTGTTAAATGCCCCGTTTTGCATTGAAAAGTGTCATATCTTGAAAGTAAGAAGAGTGGTATTGATGTTAAATTAGCTTGTATCTGACTGTATTCAGACGCACAGACCACCGTCCAGCCGGACCAGCCTGACCTTCGACCCTCGAACTGGACCGGACAAGTGGATCTGGACAAAGAGCCACTGATGACCTCTGAACCCACCGAGCTCTCGGCCGAGTATCTGACGGTTCGTCTGCGCGCCGGAGACACGTCTCTGGACTGGAGCGGTCAGCTGGACTCGTTCCCAGACAGCCCACAGGTGCTTCCTGATCTGAGTCCGGGCGGCTCGGCCCGAGAGGAAGAGGACGAGGACGAAGGTCTGTCCGGTCAATCCCTGAGCTCTGTGACTCCTTCAGAGGCTCCTCAAGACAAGACCAAGAGTTCCCTCACCAACATCGTCAGCTCCTTATGGAAACCCTGGAGCTACTTGACAGGAAGTGAAGCGGAGGGGACGACCACGAGCACAGCTGCGACGGAGACGCCCTCAACAGACGACAGAACCACTGCGACGCCCAGATCAGGTGAATATGAAGGAAAAGGATTTCTGATCTTCCATTCTGACGGATTGGTGAGAGAAATGAATGCGGCACAACAAAAAAGACTGATTTAGAAAATTGTTTCTGAAAGGAAAGATGCATTTTAAGTAGCGATATATGTGAACATCAATATTTGAAGAGTTCAGATGCAAAGGCCTCTTTTGTGCCGTTTGAAATTTAATTAAAAAATGAGCATTTTTATTAGGCTCCGATGTGTAGGTTCAGCAGTTTCACTTTAATAGCAATGAATAGGTTGTTTTCTGAACATCAACAACCGTAGGAGCCTAAGAAAATGCTCATTTTTGAAGAAATTTTCAAATGGCTTTTGCATCTGAACTATATTTTTAAAAATCCACAATAATAATAATACATTTTGAAAAATAAATTTGTATTCTGTCCATTTTACCGCTTGAAGTACTTAAGTTAAAAACTGTAAATGAAAAATAATTAAAAACTAAACAGGCGTATTAAAAAACCACAACAAAATTACTAATATTTTAAAATGATAACAAATTTTTTTTTTTTTTTTTCAGAATATTAACAAAACTTTCAAAGTATATGAAGTTTTATTTTTTATTTTTTGCTGTTTTTGAGAAATAGAACAATAATTACTTTAAAACACTTGTAAAACATAAGAATGCATCAAAGTAAAATTATTTGTGTAAAAAAAATAGCAATTTTGACTAAACTAGACTATTTAGAGATACTTTTTTATTATTAAAATATAAAACAATATAAACAAACTAAAACAATAAATAAATTTAATTGGGCACTAAAAATGTTATTTTTGTTAAACGTTTAATACATTTTTGTTAACTGGTATGATTCTTGATTTTGATGAGATATACTTCTGGATTATAAAAATTTTATGTAACCATTAAAACATAATCAAGAGAAACAACTTTAATCTGTGTTATTTTAATATTATTTATATACTATTATAGTTTTATTTTAATTATAAATTAGCTTTAAAAAAACTTACATGAAAATTTTAAATGTTGGCAACTAACAAAAATAAAATAAGTTACTTATTTACAGTCTTATTTAACATACTGTACTGATGTTAAATTGTAGAAGTTTCATGATTGCACTTTATATGACATGCTTTTAATTTATTTATAATTTTATATTATAATATTTATAAAGTTAGTCAGATGAATCAGGCTCAGGTCCAGCAGCAGGATCGACCACACGATATGTGAGCACTGTTTTATTATGTGAAGGGTTCGTTTAAATTAAGATGCTGCCTTGAGCCAAAAACAAATGCATCCGCGAGCGTTTGGCCTGCGGCCGTACTAGAAGTGGGTTATTAGCTTCTAGCAATGCAAGATTGATTTTGTGCATCGTTGCATTGAGAAATGTGTCGGCATGCAATGACGTATGCATGTCATAAATGAATGCAAGCACATGCACCAGCCAAGTGTTTTTATAACGTGTATTTATCACAGTTTCTAGTATGTATAGTAACTGCATACTAGACACCTAACTAGGTTTTACAGAGCTACTTTCTTTGGTAAAATCACTTATATACATAGTAAAATATCTATTAAATTGTCCTAGAGAATTTGGCAGACGGTTCGCCGCTCTCCAGAGACAAAAAACAGATCGGAGGAATGAATCCGAAGACAACATCTTAATGCACAGGAACACAACTGCTGATTGAATAACCCCACACAGACAGATTAATAATCATCAGTCTCATTTGGAAATGAGTCTTAGCTTCGACTAATCAGTGTCATTACTGAAAGCCTGTTTTTAGTCTCTGTCTTGTTAGTGCTGCATATTTGCTTGAAGCAAACAGATGAAAAAAAGGTTGATAATGGAAACGAAAATGACAAAAAATAAAATAAAATAGAGAGTTAAATATAAATGTATAAAAATACTGAAAATGATAAAAGCATGTAAAAAAGACTAAAGCTTAAAAATAAAATAAACTTTTAAATCAGAATATTAATAACCACTATAATAGTATAGACTGTAATAATATTAATGCATTTAATGCAAAGTTTTATTGTTATTTTAGAATTATTTATAAGCTACTATTATAGTATTTATTAATATTCTGAATTAAAAAAAAATATATATAAATTTTTTTGTCTCTTTGTTACGTGCTTAAATCATATTTAGTAGTTTGGGATTTTAATTTTAGTTTTATTAGTAATTTTAGTTTTAGTTTAGAATTTCTATTGAACTTTAAATATAATTAACACTAATAGCATTGGTTGTGTTTTTGCTTGTCTCTATAGGAGAGATGTCATGGAGCCCCTCGTGGCTGCCCAGTCCCTCAACCGTCACTGATAAATTAATCACCTCATTTCCACCCACGAGTTCAGTCATACCAACCACAGTCCCAGCGAACGCCACCAGAGACGGACCGAGCGACAGTCAGACTAGTCGACCCACACAGGACGGTCCGGCGACGGCAGCCGGTTGGGTCGTAGTGACTGAAATACATGAGCAGAAAACCCAAACCCCTGAACCTAAAGTCTCCGTCTCTACCGAGAACTTCTCCGGAGAGAGTCGAATGCTGGAGATGGAGGGAAGCTCGTGGGGCGACACGTACCCATCATCTCAAACGCCGCTGATGGTGGAGACCACGAGAACAGGTTCCTTCTCCACCTCCGCACACGGACTCGAGGCTCGTGGAGAAATCCAGTACAGACGCAGAAACAAACCCAAGAGACTCAACCAGAGCACCACTGAGACGACCACGAGTGCCACCCAGAGCATAACAACTTCCTCCGCTGAGATGTCCAGCACTGGAGACACTGTGACGATCCTCTCGACGTCTGCAGACCAGACTCAGACATCAAGCTTCGTCACGACGGTCCCCAGCGGTGTAGAGAAGGACCTGAGCAGCGCTGAGGCCGTCAGGAAGAACAGCTCCACTGGAGAAGAAGGTAACCAATCTAATTTATTATTTTCACTAGGGTGATAAATGATATAATATCAAGATTCACCACTTCAATTGAGGAAAAACTACCATCAAAAACACACTGAAACTCAAAGAGCAAACTTAAATAAAAGTTTGTTTTAACATGAAGAAATTATGACAGAAATATATTAATATTGAGAAAAACTTGAGAAAACTACCATCAAAAAACACACTGAAACTCAAAGAGCAAACTAAAATAAAAGTTTGGTTTAACTTGAAGAAATTATGACAGAAATATATTAATATTGAGAAAAACTTGAGAAAACAACCATCAAAAACACAATGAAACTCAAAGAGCAAACTAAAATAAAAGTTTGGTTTAACTTGAAGAAATTATGTCAGATATATAGTAATATTGAAAAAAACTTGAGAAAACAACCATCAAAAACACACTGAAACTCAAAGAGCAAACTAAAATAAAAGTTTGGTTTAACTTGAAGAAATTATGACAGAAATATATTAATATTGAGAAAAACTTGAGAAAACAACCATCAAAAACACAATGAAACTCAAAGAGCAAACTAAAATAAAAGTTTGGTTTAACTTGAAGAAATTATGTCAGATATATAGTAATATTGAAAAAACTTGAGAAAACAACCATCAAAAACACAATGAAACTCAAAGAGCAAACCTAAATAAAGGTTTGGTTTAACATGAAGAAATTATGACAGAAATATATTAATATTGAGAAAAACTTGAGAAAACTACCATCAAAAACACAATGAAACTCAAAGATCAAACCTAAATAAAAGTTTGGTTTAACATGAAGAAATTATGACAGAAATATATTACTTTTGAGAAAAACTTGAGAAAACAACCATCAAAAACACAACGAAACTCAAAGAGCAAACTAAAATAAAAGTTTGGTTTAACTTGAAGAAATTATGACAGAAATATATTAATATTGTGAAAAGCTTGAGAAAACAACCATCAAAAACACAATGAAACTCAAAGAGCAAACTAAAATAAAGGTTTGGTTTAACTTGAAGAAATTATGACAGAAATATATTAATATTGAGAAAAACTTGAGAAAACAACCATCAAAAACACAATGAAACTCAAAGAGCAAACTCAAATAAAAGTTTGTTTTAACATGAAGAAATTATGACAGAAATATATTAATATTGAGAAAAACTTGAGAAAACAACCATCAAAAACACAACGAAACTCAAAGAGCAAACCTAAATAAAAGTTTGGTTTAACTTGAAGAAATTATGACAGAAATATATTAATATTGAGAAAAACTTGAGAAATCTACCATCAAAAACATAAAGAAACTCAAAGAGCAAATTAAATAAATGTTTGGTTTAACTTTAAGAAATTATGACAGAAATATATTAATATTGATAAAAACTTGAGAAAACTACAATCAAAACTTTTGTAAAACTACCATCAAAAACACACTGAAACTCAAAGAGCAAACCAAAATAAACGTTTGGTTTAACTTGAAGAAATTATGATAGTAATGCATAATTATTCCATACTAAAATCTTCTTCTCAAATAAAGTAGTTATAACAGTGATCATACACCAAAAGGAATATCATACCAACTGATATTTCATCCTTGCTTTAATTTAAATAGTTCTTTTGTACAGCATCTTATTTGACAGAAAATACTAATGCAAAGGTTTTTTTTTTTGGTAATGAATTTATTTATTTATTTTAGTTTTATTATTTCATTTCATAGCCGGGACTTAGACTCACCATATGTGTTGTTCCAATTTCCCTCATTCATTGCCATTACTGATGGTTTTATACAATCTTTTGATCAGAAAGATATTTTACCAATCTGTGAACGAGATGGTTGGCAGGTGGTTGGATGTCCAGGTGTGGTAAAGAGACTCTTGTTGGCTTTAATTATGTGATGAGTGTGTGCTTGGGTGGAGAGCTCACTCAAATGAATATTCAAATTGTTTTCATGAATATTAATGGGCCGTTTCCACATATTTGCTTATAATAGTGAGAGCTGTTATGGTGAAGAGGCTTATGGCCATTTAGAGATATTTGGATGTCAAAATGGACATTGGTGAGACAAACAATAGGTTTCACAGCAGTTCTGCTGATTGTCTGGTGTAGCAACCAAACCTTGATAATTAGTGAGGACATGGGAGATAATTATTACATTTATTAGCTTTGCTCATGAATATTAATAATATTTAGATTGTTGTGGACTGTAGGTCAATGATGAAGTTTTTTTCATTGATTTGAAAATAATATATAAATATTGACTAATCTAGAGGATATTCAGTCTATGAGTGTTCAATCACTCGTCTGCCACAATGATTTACATTTATAGATTTTAACAGCAAATACTGACATATGCTTTTATTTGTGATGTAATTTGATCTATTAATGAGTTCAATACGTAAATTAATACGATATTAGATATAAGAATATAGTTAAAAAGTATAATATTTATTTTTAAAAATAAAATTTAAAGTCAGTGATTTCTAATAGAAATATAATATATTATGTGAATTTACTATAAATAAATAAATATAAAAATTTATATATACACACACACACACTATATATATATATTACTATGTATCATTTTTTTTAATATTTAAACACATACTGTATATAATTAATTAATTATAATTTATATACAGTACTGTACATAATTATATTTTTTATTATATTATATTATATTATATTATATTATATTATATTATATTATATTATATTATATTATATTATATTATATTTTATTATAATTTAATTAAGTATAATATAAATCTCCAAAAAAAATGCTAGAGAGATTTTGGACATCTCTGAACTATTGAAAATAGTTTTAAGTAATGTTTGCTGTGCCTCAGGCTCACAGTGCTGCATTAATTAATTTGGTAGATTCACTTCATCCGGCTCTTGAATACCTTATGTGAGAAGCTATAGAGGGAGACGTGTGTGTGTGTGTGTGTGTGTGTGTGCCACTTCAGCATTCAGCATCTGCTGTGATCATCTCAGGTGGTGTTTGAGCTCCAGCTCTTATATGTTGGTCTCCAGTCATTCTCTCGTCTTTCACTCTTGTGTTGAAGGATATCTCTCTTCTAACTGGCTTTTCCACCTCAGACAGACGCGAGACTCGAGACGGCTCAGTATGGTTCAGACCAGAGCCTTCACGTCCATGAGGATTGATTTAGCTGCTGGTGTTATAAGCAGCAGCACTTTCACAAACGGATGTCTCTGGCCGGATTTGACCTTCAGTGTTACAGCAGCTGTCAATCACACGAGGCCTGTGGGCTGAACTTGACACGACTGAAGCACCAGCACTGTGTTTTAATACATGGGTCTGCTCGGAGTGATAGTAAAAGATTAGATTAGATTAGATTCATCTTTATTGTCATTGCACATGTAAGGTACAAGACAACGAAATGCAGTTAGCATCTAAAATAGTCATGTGACACATCATATCCAGCGCGTTTTGGTCTGTTTCAGCTTGACTGTAATAATAATAGTATTATATAAAAAACTATTATTATTATTATTATTATTAAACCCAGCAATAAATATTATTATTATTAATTAAATATTATTAACTAAAGCTATTTTTGTATTAAATATATTATAATATAATGTTAGGAATTATATTTAAAACAACAACAATAAAAATAATTTATAGATTTTTATGTATTATTAATATTACTGTTAAATACAAATATTAAACAAAATAAATAATGTTACAAATGTAATATATAACAAATTGGTATTTAAAGAAATAATATAATATGAATAATATATAGTTTTATCATAAAATAAAACTAAAACATAAAAGTTACGAAATATAAAAATTTAATATAAAACATTTAAATATTAAAATAAATAAATGTATTTCAGATAGTTGCTTATGCATTTTTTTGTCTTGAAGAACTAAAATAACTGAACTGAAATAAACTGAAATAAAAGCGTGTGTGTGTGTGAATAATGACAAAAACAGCCATATAATTGTTAATTTATGAAATAATTATTTAACTAAAATGAAAACATTTTAGTTATATATATATATATATATATATATATATATATTTTTTTTTTTTTTTTTTAAGCTAATGATAGTGTTCTAAAATAAAGAAATACAAATGAACATAATATATACATAAGATCATAAGATCAAGACAATTCCCTCCAGAGTATAAACATCGTATTGTTGAAGTGTGATATTTGAATCTTAATAACAGGGTTTTTGTAGTAATTATGAGTGACGTGTTAGTAATATCTTTGAAGTGTTTTGAGGAAGAGTCCTCTGCTGCTGTTGTGATAATTTGCAGCTGTATAAACACAGAATTAAATCAGTCTGCCTGATGGGTAATTGTTTATCGTAATTATCGAACTCACACAGAGAGAGTTTTCTCTCTCTTCGTGCAATATTTGCATGTCGCTCTTTTAAAAATCACCTCGAATATTTGCAGTTGCCCTCTTAACCTCACAAAGCAATTATATAGTGGCACATATTGTTCTCTGTGTATCCCATCATGCACTGCTGGTGTGACCTCAAGGATGTGGCTCATTTGCATGTGTGGTAAAAACAACACAAGGAAGCAATTAGGGCCGAAGGGACAGTGTGCTGCTGTAATGAAGGAACACAGGCCTAACAGAGGAGGGGGCGTGGCCTGCGGAGCGAGAGGATGATTGGCATCTGCTTGCAGCACAGTTGCCATGACAACAGATCCTGATTGCATCCAAGAGAAAAGCATTCATGATGCCCATCAATATAAGACACAGGGTGGAAAAGACAGACTAACAAAGATTTAGAAAATAAATATTTAAAGCTGTTTATGTTCAGTATTCATGCAGAAAGATTCCCAGCAATATGCATACATATATATATTAAATACATACACTACATTTAGTAAAGACACATTTGTAAAGTACACTTCAAAATTTGAAATCAATAAGATTTTTTTTTTTTTAAAGAAGTTTCTAAAGATTTATGTTTTGACCAAAGAGTGAAAAATGTATCACTGTTGTTTCAAATTGTAATATTTCACAATATTATCAAATAAATGCAGCATATAGAGCATGAGAGGCTTCTTTAAAAAGTGTTCAAAATTTTTAACAGCAGTGTAAATATAAATATAAAGTACATAAATAAAATACATCTATTATGCATTTTTTTTTCAATTCACATTATTCACAAAAATGTCCTTTTCCATCCTCTATTTTCATTGTACTATAAAGAGCAACAGAAACATTCTCCTACAAACGTCTCTCTATGGTTTGCATGGATGAAATAATGTTTGCAGTGACACGAGTGAGAGTAAATGATGACTGAATGTGTGAAAGACTGTGTCTTTAAATGTAAAACACGTATATATGACCTTGATTCTGTGAAGCCACTTTCACACACGGGTTTTTTCTGCCCGCTGCGTCTTCGATTCTCTCTCTGTCTGTTTGTATAAGGTGAGGTTAGATTGTCCCAGTGAAACTCATTCAGAGCTGTATTAGAATGAGCCATTGCTGGAAACCCATTACAAGCATCAGTGATCCCACACACACACACACACACACACACACGGCTGAGGCTGAGGTATGAGTGTGTGAGGAGGAGTAATGAAGAGAGACTGTAGAGAAAGCAGGACTGAATGATAGTGTTGTGTTTAGACGTCAAACGTCTGCTTCACTTTGCAGTTTATTCTGCTGAAGATCTGCCCACTCAAACTGATTGACATGGAGACTGACCAATCACAGCTCATCTTTCATCTGCTGTTTAGGTGTGAACCCACAATAATAAACCAGCATGCTGCAACATGTCTGAAATCATGGAAAAACATTCCTACATTTGCTGTTGCTCTAGAAATGATAAATCCTGAAGGTTCAACATGCGTAAGTTTATTGGAATACGTTCTTTAACTTTCAGCTGTTTCTTAACAGTTTTAAAGATTCTGAAGAGTTTTTGCAAAAGTGCTTTTTATCTGGTTTTATGTGAACATTCTGAAAATAAGATACAGTTACTTTAGTTTGAGATATTGAAATTAAGATATTTCTATAGTTTATGCTGAAAACAAGAACACATATTTTTCTGACCCCACTGGGAGATGTTAGTTTTTTTATGAGTTAATTAATTTTGCATCTGCAGTAAATTTATTGTGATTTAAAATTGTTTAGATATTTGGCCTGGAAGACAAAAAAAAAAAAACTTTTTGCTTTGTAATTCTTCTTATAAAAAAAGATATATATATATATATATATATATATATATATATATATATTTTTTTTTTTATTTAATAATTTAATAATAACAATAATAATAATAATTATTATTAAACATATTAACCAAAATAAAAAATATTGCAATATTTAGAAAAAGTAAGAAAAATAATATACTACTACTTCAAATGTTAATAATAATAATAATAATAATAATAATAATAATTATTATTATTATTATTATTATTATTATTATTATTATTATTACATTATTATTATTATTATTATTATATAATTCTAAGTATAATTATTTTATAATTATTAAAATTTAAATGCTAATATTTTTGGCTGTCTTAATTTCTTTATTTTCAAACATTTCAGCATTCAGCTCTTTAACCTTCTCTTGCATATATATATATATATATTTAAATCACAGCCTTCATGATCTGATAATCACACTGAGCCATATTGCAATTAGATTTTATTTATAACACACCTAAACAGAATTTAATACTGCTGTGTAGTGCTGTCTAAACCAATCCTCCCTGTTATTACTGCTAATATTAGTGTTCATGGTATCATGTTGGCAGTGAGTTTTGCATCAGGTAAAGGTACAGATCTCATTTAGGAGGTTTTGAGCCTCGCTGTCGTGTGTCTAACCTCTCTTTAGGGCGTTCAGGACTCGCCGTGGCTGTGTGTGCCAGCTTTATAATCACAGACAGATTGTGATGGATCACCTCCAGAGCGTCACTGTGTGTGTGTGTGTGTGTTTTCTGTTTAACAGCGGATGACAGATGCAGCTGTCTGCACGGAGGGACGTGTCTTCCTCACGGAGAGGGTTTCCGCTGCTTCTGTCCGCAGGGTTACGCAGGAGAGAGCTGTGAAATCGGTGAGCAAATCCAGAGTTAAAGCAACAGTTCACCTAAAAATAAAAAAAATTGTAAAAGCTTATTCATCCTCAGGTCATCGGAGATGGAGATGAGTTTGTGTCTTCATCAGGTTTGGAGAAATGTAGGCATTGCATCAGTGTCTCATCAATGGATGCTCTGCAGTGAATGGGTGCCGTCAGAATGAGAGCTGATAAAAACATCACAGTAATCCACACAGCTTTTGTCTTCTCCAGATGTTAGCTGATGGACTGGAGTGCTGTGGATTATTGTGATGTTTTTATCAGCTCTCATTCTGACGGCACCCATTCACTGCAGAGCATCCATTGATGAGATAAATGATTTAAAAGTACTTCACTAGCCACTAATATCTGGAAACAACATATGAAATAACATAAACCAAAAAGTCTGGGAATCCTTAATCTAGAAAAGAGTAATTAACACCAAAATGTCTAAAATCTGATTTTGTTTTTTCAGTCCTTAACCATTATGAAGAACTGAAAAGGCCATTAAAAAATCATTAAACGTAGCTGTTACAAAAGAAAGTGTGTGTGGATAAATGTTGGAGAGTCACATTCTTGTTACTTAAATTTGTATTTATAATTAGAGGAAAAAGTTTAATATTTTTTTTAGCATTTTATTTATATTTTGAGATGTTTAGGAGAAACGGAAATAGACACAAATGATCAATATCAGTGTATTTTTGCTATTTTTCTTAAGCTTTTGTCTTTTATTTATTTATTTATTTTTTGGTTTTCATTTAGATTTTACGTTAAGGTTTAGTCATTTTATGTGTTTTTGTCTTTTTTTTGTCTATTTCTATTAAGTTTTCATTTTTCTGTACTTATTTTGGTTAGTTTCTATGTTTCTAACATTTTCTAGGTTTCACTCTACTCAAATAAAGAAAAAAAAAAGAGATTCAAACAATTGTTGAGATGTCTTCTGATGAGATTACTTCTCTCCTGAGAAAACTGGAAGCTTGATGTAGCTTCTTTCAGACGTATTTCCTCTGAATAAAGCCTCTGTGTTTAACAAATCCAGTTACTGAGAAGGATTGTGGCCCAGCTGTAATGTAGAGAAGTCAATACTGAGGTCAGAGGTCAAGCAGTCCATCATGTGAGACACATGGGTGGACGTTTGTGGGGTCAAAGGTCAGGGAAGGCTGACAGGGTTTATGTGACCTCTTCACATTTACTGCAGTGTGTTCAGTAACGACAACAATGAGATGAAGGCCAGTGCTAACTCACTTTGTGCCTTTCTTATGATTAAATGACAAACCTAGTTGCTTTAAATTAGCACGCTGGGTTTGGTAACAAACATTTCTACTAGATTTTTTTAGCATAATAGTTCATCTCTTTCTTCTGTGAAGCACAAAAACAGATGACAGTGTCTGTCTGTGTTCGCTCTCATTGTGTGGAAATGATGTCTCCTTTGTGTTCAACAGAAGAAAGAAACCCTACACTGTAAAAAAAAAAAAAAAAAAAAAAAAAAAAGATTATGATTTAACAGTAAAAAAACTCTTTTTGTTGTTTTTGATTATATTTATTATTATATTTTTGTACTTTGATTATAAAAAATATATATATATATATATATATATATATATATATATATATATAATTATAATAATATATATCTGATAATCTTTGAAATATATAATTATATATATATATATATATATATACAATATATTAATATATTGTCATTTATATATTATATATATATATTATATATTGTCATTTATATATTAAAAATAATATTTTTTATCGGTTCTGTTTTGTGTAAATAAATTTAGAAATTTAGAATTTGTTTTATCCCTTTTTAGTTAGATTTGTACTTATTTTTTAATTGTGTAATTCTTCAATAATTCCTTTTTTTGCCTCAGTGGCTCATTATATTTACATATGGTAGTAAAATTAGTATTTTTGTAAAAATAAATTGAATATAAAATCAATATATCAGTCAAATATGTAAATTTTTTATTTAATAAAAATCAAAAGCAGTATAACAAATGCTCCCCTAAACATACTTTATAATAAAAAATATTAATAAATAAATATATATACATATATATATATATATATATATATATATATATATATATATATATATATATATATAATTATTTTTTACACCTTGCAGAGAGATCTATAATTGTCTTGAAAATAATGTCTATAATTACTGAAAAACTTGATTGGAAAATCCACTTAATATTAAAATGTCTTTGTTTTGCTGTATATCGTAACTTACATGAGTATAATAGTTAATAAATTTCAATGTACTTGTGAAATATGATCTTGAGAGGCTTTCTGAGACTCATTTTCTTCCAGTCTCATTTAAAGCCCCATGAAATGATGCGATGAACACGACGCATTAAGTTCCTTAAAACAGCCTGAGCTCAGAATACAGCCTTCCCATGATCCTCTGCTCATCTGATATCCGCTTAAAGCCTAAAAACTTCAAGAAGTTCATGAGCAGCAGTTTGGGACTTTGTGACTGACGCGTTACACAAACTTTTAAGACTTCCCACTTTATCTTTTCAAGCTCTTCTGATGACAATTTTTTTTGCGAGGGAGGCTGACAAACGCCGAGCCTCAGAAGTGTTTGCTATATTGGGAAGCGTCTGCGTTAATGTCTCCAGATCTGCTGCTGAGTAATCCCTGTATGGAGCTGTAAAGAGCTTACACAGGCCTGTTGACGGACACTAAACTGTGCTAAGAGCCTCGACATCACTGCCGACTCGCTTTAACCCAGATATTACTGCTTTATGATCTACAGTCCAAACAGCAGTCACCCAAAAATGCTTCATTTACTCGCCTCATGTTGCTTCAGACCTGCTCTTTTCCATGCAGTGACCCCGATTGGACAGGGATTGATTCTGTTACAGTTAACCATTTAGTTATTTTGTGTTTTGGGGCTGTTTCATATTTCAGATGTGGATGAGTGTCAGTCGAACCCCTGTGAGAACGGCGGCACCTGTATCGATAAAGAGGACTCGTTTGTGTGCCTCTGTTTGCCGAGTTACAGCGGAGACCGATGTGAGAGAGGTGAGACGCTCAGAAAACATCCTTTCCTGCAACACCACATTCCAGTGGCTCTGTGATTGTCCTGAGGAGAAAAGGGGAGTGGCCCAGACCCTTTTAGCCAATCAGAAACACTTCTTTGCCTGTCAATCTTTCTGAAGTCTTCGGACTTATTTACTAAAGTAATAAATTGCTTATGTAGGAATATGGCGCATATATTCTGCATGCATATTAGCATTGTGCAAAAATATGTCAAAGTAATATATTGCATAAAACAATATGCAGGCGTTTCTTGCATATATTGCATATGCATATAAATATGCATATTTGTATGATGCAAAAAAAATGTCAAATTGACATTTTGCACATATTGAACATTCACAGTATGCAGAAATCTTTCAAATTAATCTAAATCTAAATCTAATATACTATCTTGCATTTTGCGTATAGATATTTGCATATTTGCAAAATAAGTAAAATCAACATATGTGACCCAAAAATACATTGTATGGGTCAAAATTATTTTCGATTTATTACCGATTTTTCTTTTATGGCAAAAATCATTAGGATATTAAATAAAGATCATGTTCCATGAAGATATTTAGTAAATTTCTTACCTTAAATATATCAAAACTTAATTTTCGATTAGTAATATGCATTGCTTAGAACTTCATTTGGACAACTTTAAAGATGATTTTCTCAATATTAAATTTTTTTTGCAACCCTCAGATTTCCAGATTTTCAAATAGTTGTATCTCAGACAAAATATTGTCTGATTCTAATGAACCATACATTAATGGAAAGATTATGCATATTTGCATTAAGCAATGTCAGTCAAATTCATACACTGCATATGCTGTATAATCTTGCATTTATTGCATATGCATATTTAGAAATTTACATATTTAGTGCAAATATCAGCCAAATTAATATAATAGCTATGCTATAGAGTATATTTGAATTGTGCAAAAATAAGTCAATTGAATGTATTGCATATGCATACTCACTTGCAAAAATCAGTCAAATTAATATATTTCATATGCAATAATGATTTTTGTAATAATATATTGCATATGCATTTTCACACTTAGCAAAAATCAACCAAATACTGCATATGCAATATCAGTCAAATAAAGTACAATAACAATACTAAGGTAGTCAGCTAGTAATATTGGCAAGGAAAACAAGCTTTTGTTCATTCCTCTCATTAGTGTTGTACATTGTTTGTCAGTGTCTCAGAGGTGTGCTGTGCATGTTGACTGCTCTCTCTCTCTCTCTCTCTCTCTTTGTGACACATTGTGTTGATCTCAGTGGTTTTGCAGACTCATGAGCGTCGCTCGCCCTCCTCTGCATCCTCTGATGACAGCGACTCTAACGATGATGCATTACTGCTAATAATGGCACAGTGTGATGTCACAGATGCATTATTTGGTGGATGCTTCATCAGAGTTATGATGCTGTAGAGATTTAGATAGTGTCTGCATCTGATGGACATTCGTTCCACAGTCCATCGGATGCTTGTGTTTAATATGGGATGTTTTCAATATAGTGCAACAGGGACTGAAAATTGGAAAATGTTTAAAGTTTATAATGACACAATATATTTTTTAGCTTCATGTCTCTCATATCACTCCACACGTTTGTTTCAGTGTTTCCTCGAGACTTAATTACATCTGTGTGCTGCTTTAATAGCAGGTCCCTGGTGGTCTTCATTCAGACTCACACACACACTGCAGGTAGAGGAGGTTTAATGTTTCGATGAATGGATTATGGGATTGCAGAATAATAAACACCATAAATTCTGAAATGATTAATGTATATGAAAACACGCCTGATGCTTGTTTAGAAAAAGTATGATGGCGATACTGTGTTCATCAGTGTGTTTTAGTGTCGTTGGTATAATATAGCTTATTAATATTTCAGTTTAGTTTTTTGTTGACATTTTTGTTTATTATTTGTTGTTTCTGTTGTTTCTGTTGTTTTAGATGTCTATATCGTTCATGTATTATAACATTTTATCTCACAATTACGATTTTTTTTCTCAGAATTGCAGATCAAGTTTAAAATTCTCACAATTTGGAGTTTACAAATTGCAATTTTTTGTTTACATTCAGTTTTTTTTAATAGTTTTTTTTTCCAAGTAAGAAATTAGAATTGTTTGTGTGTTTTGTGTGTGTGTGTGTTTTGGTGTGTTTTGTGTGTGTGGGTGGTGTGTGTTTGGTGTGTTTTTTGTTGTTTTTGTGTGTGTGTGTGTGTGTTTGTGTGTGTGTGTGTATGTTTGGTTGTGTGTGTTTTGTGTGTGTTTGTGTGTGTGGTGTTTGGTGTGTGTGTGTTTGTGTGTGCGTGATGTGTGTGTTTTTTGTGTTTTTGTGTGTGTGTGTGTGTTTGTGTGCGTGTGGTGTATGTTTGGTTTTTGTGTGTGTTTTTGTGTGTGTTTGTGTGTGGTGTGTATGCTTGTTTTTGTGTGTGTGTTTTGTGTTGTGTGTGTGTGTGTGTGTGTGTTGTGTGTGTTTGTTTTGTGTGTGTGTGTGAGTGAGTGTGTGTGTTTGTTTGTGTTGTGTGTGTGTTTTGTGTGTGTTTTTGTGTGTGTGTGTTGTGTGTGTGTGTGTTTGTGTGTGTGTGTGTGTGTTTGTTGTGTGTGTGTGTGTGTGTGTGTGTGTGTTTGTGTGTGTGTGTGTGTGTGTGTGTTTTCCGGTTGTGTGTGTGTGTGTGTGTGTTTGTGTGTTGTGGTGTGTGTTTGTGTGTGTGTGTGTTGTGTGTGTGTGTGTGTGTGTGTGTGTGTGTGTGTTGTGTTTGTGTGTGTGTGTGTGTGTGTGTTGTGTGTGTGTGTGTGTTTTTCCGGTTGTGGTGTGTGTGTGTGTGTGTGTGTGTGTGTGTGTGTTTGTGAGTGTGTGTGTGTGTGTGTGTTTAATCCCTAAAGTGACAAATATTGATCTTTCAGTATAAAGTTATTTTATAGTTCATTTCAGTTCATATTTCTTTTATCTCACCTAACACTTTTCTTCAGAAGCTCTCGTTTCAGTTTTAACCAACTGTAACATCTCTGTGGGTGATGTCATTTCCTGTCTGCAGACACAGAGGGCTGTGAACACGGCTGGAAGAAGTTCCACGGTCACTGCTATCGTCTGTTTCCTGGCAGACACACCTGGGAGGACGCAGAGAAGGACTGCAGGGAGCACAGCAGTCACCTGACCAGCGTCACTTCCTCCATGGAGCAGGACTTCCTCAACGGTGCGGCAGATTCACAATAAACATAACAACTTAACATCTTACATCACGGTATCACGCTCTTGTTTTTCAGGTCTGGGTCATGAGAACGTCTGGATGGGGCTGAACGATCGTACCGTGGAGGAGGATTTCCAGTGGACTGATGGGATGGATGTTGTGAGTCCCAGATTCCAGATTCAGGTGTCCGTGCACGTTCTTATTCCAGAGACATAAGGTGTGTTCCTCTCTCAGGTGTACGAGAACTGGCGTGAGAATCAGCCGGATAACTTCTTCGCAGGCGGAGAGGATTGTGTGGTGATGATCACCAGAGAGGACGGCAAATGGAACGACGTGCCCTGCAACTACAACCTACCCTACATCTGCAAGAAAGGAACCGGTGAGAGACTCTGGATGCATGCAATCGATCAGATGTGACAGTAAAGATGTTAAAAAATTGCTGTTTCTTTTGAACTTTATCTCCTTTGTGTGAATCCTGAAAGAATCAAATGCATCCCAGTTTCTGCAAAAATTTTGAAAATGTTTCTTGAGAAGCATATA
>NC_039269.1:3109456-3147750 GCF_003368295.1 Carassius auratus | reverse complement strand
TGTGTGTGTGTGTGTGTGTGTGTGTGTGTGTGTGACTGTGAGATCTAACCTTGCTTATATAAAAGTCCATGAAGCCCTTGATAAATCCGGTGTGCTGCAGTGCATTGGTGATGCTGATAACAGAGGTGAAGGAAAACACAGCAAACACTGAAACACACACAGATAGGAAACATCAGCACATCACTCACTCTGCTCTCGTTCATCTCTCTCTCTCTCTCTCAAACTCAAACAGCCTCTTCTCCTCTCCTTCTCTTAGTCTCTGTCTGGCTTTCACTTTCTTTTCCTCGCCAGCTATTGATTTCTCTCCCAAACAGAGAGTTAATGATGGCTCACAGTTGTCCAGGTGAAGGTGGATTTCGATCACGCGGCCCTCAGACCAGAGGTTCCTCGTTCCCAAGTGGAAAAGTGACCTCTCTTTTAGATTCAAGCATGCATTAGTGCTGGCAGCTGGACAGAAAGAGGCTGGAGAAACTTTAGAGGAGCTGAGATCACATATGATTTAACGGCCATCCACCGACTCAACAGCGACGCGGCCAACATCAAAATGCATTGCTCCAGAAAACATCTCAAAAAGCTCTGAATTGCTGACTTTGGTATCTTGACAAATCTGAGCATGTTTTGAGATGCTGTTGAGATTAAGATATTGAGATCCTATTTGTGATTTTTCTTTCATTTAGGGTATTTTAGGGTATTTTTGCATTGCGTCTTCATCTGTCAGTATGGGTCTTACCGTAGAAGAGAGGGTCGGTGGATTTTTGACTCTTGACGCTGAGGTTTGCCAGGAGAAATATCGTTGTAAGAACCGTTATCCCTATTGCCAGTATAACCTGAGGACTGAACGAGAACACACGTCATTTAAAACATCAGTTTGACGACTTCTCATTATTGTAAAATGTAGTTTAAATTAAATTAAATATATAGTATTCTATATGAAATATTCTGCAATTTTCCAGTAAAAAACCAGTATAAACTATTTAACATAATATATATTAAAATATTTAATAAATATGTATATAATATATAAATATATTTGCATGCTTTATAAATAATTTACCATTTAAATATTGCATCTTTTTCTGCATTAATGAAGAATAAAGCTGTGTAAATGAGATTATCACAGCCTTGTTTTTATCTCACATGATCAAAGATAACATTTAATTTAATTAAACATTATCCAGGTCATATTTCACACCCAAAACAAGCTGAAAAATGTAAGTTACCATCTGCATAAAGAAAATTGAGCCTTTTTTAGGACTGTATGTTAGTCTCGTTATTGCCAATGTTGACTGTAATATAATCAAGATTACACTAATATTAGTTTTAAATAAAATCAGCATGAATTAAAAATATAACAACTTTAATATTATCTGTTTAATAAATGTAAATATTTTATATTTGCACGATGAGTAAATCATTTCAAAATTAAATATGATATTTTTCTGCATTATTTAAGAATAAAGCTGTAGTCCAAGTGTCTAAATGAGACACATTTCTTAAAAAAGTTATCATTTGCATGATACAAATAAAGTCATTTTTTTAAAGAATTTAATTATCATAATCATCAGTTCATTTTCATTTAATATTATGACTTTAATACAATCACTTTTACTGAATAACAGTAAAAATCTAACAATACAGTTTTAAAATTCAAATCAGCATAACAATTAAAAAAGAATATATATTTTTATATATTATATATGTTTAAATAAATAGAATATATTTACTTTTTTAATATAAAATATTTGCATGATTTGTAAATATATACCAAAAAAAATTATGCCTTTTTCATTATGATGATAAGATTTATGAGGGTGAAACTGTACTGAATTTTACGAAATCATTACACAACATGATAAATCTGACTGACGAAATCTTCTCTAATGAAATCTATGAAGCAATGTCAGCTCATGATCAGAATGATGAAATAAATCAAGAAGAGGATGGTTGCCCTCTCTTGGCCAAATCAGGTGAGTAAAACCTCAAGAAAGAGTCACACTTCTAAACAGAAGATCTTGGAAAACGAAACCGATTTTGCATTGCTTTATGTCAATGCAATGTTCTTTAAACATACAGTATTGTAAAATAATGACATAAGAGACAAACTTACTCTTGTAGGAAGGACACTTGGTTGATTGTGTAGAGAATAAAAGGTGCTGTCAGAGACAGAATAAAAACACTGATCTCTGGAGGAAAATCCATTTGAGAAATCAGGAATCCACAAATATGAAATCAGCTGAGCTCTACTCTAGCAAAAATACAGTAGCAATATATATATATATATATACAAAAAAAACAATAAATAGCTATGAAAGAGCCATTCAGTTCAGTATCTGAGTGTCTGTGTGTCGTGTCGTTCACTCAGCACTGATGATGATGATGATGATGATGATGATGGAGTCAACATGAAAGCAGGGCAGACCTCTCAAAGTCCACGGACTCTGAACTATTTCCGCCCATTAGTTAAAAAAAAAAAAGTCTCGTCAATAAACCTCCATGAGCTGATCACACACACACACTTCTGACTTTACACACATGTATCACGCCAGATGTCACAGTTGTGTCACAGTTTACCACAGTTACAGTGTTTGGTTACAATATGATAAATTGGTATTAGCCATGACTATCATCAGAAAATGTTAAATAAAGAAAAATGGAATAAAAAATTCATTAAAACATAATCATGACAGCTGTTTAAGGTTCAATATTAATTATTATGATTTTACAGTCCACTTTTCCACAAATATAAAGTATTATATTATTATTTAAATAATAAGCCTATTGTAATTGTATTATTATTAGTATTTAATCATATAAATTAAAATTTAATTAATTAAATATATATATATATACAAATACACACACACACACACACACACACACACACACACACACACACACACACACACACACACACACACACACACACACACACACACACAACACACACACACACACACACACACACACACACACACACACACACACACACACACACACACACACACACACACACACACACACACATATACACATAGCTCTTTGTTTGGACCATCTATTATTAGTTATATTTGTGAAAAATATTTAAGGATCTAATATATGCATATATTACAAATCTCTATTTCTAAACGGGGGAAATAGCAAATCAAATTAGTTAATGTTTTTTTATGCACTTATCTTTAAAATAAATCTGCGTGCTTTCCGTTCTCTCTCCGCGGTGACGTCAGCGGAAGCGTCCGCCGTCTTTCAGATCAAGATGGCGACGTCGACCAGGAAGTAAGTGAACAACCGTACAGGGGCATAAAAATATGGATTAACCCCTTCAAATCGCGTTTACCGATCAAGAAGAACTCCGATTGAGCGGTCGTTAGTGCTCGTGGAAGGGTTTCTCGGACAGGCGGGTTTAATTAACGCGCGGTGAGTGAGTTTTCTCTCAGGTTAGCATGTTAGCACGAAATCAAAACAATAGCCCTCCATTGAGTCAGTCAGAAAAACACGCCAAACAGTTGATTTTATTCGTTAATAAATTATGGATATTAATATATAATAATCAATATGAGCTGGTAATCATATCAGAATGATGTTTTGAGGGGTCAGTGCTGTCTGGGTAATAGTTTTCCAGGTTGACAAACGCTCAGACAGATTATTATTTTTTTATCATAGTCTGTTTTATAGTTAGCTTTAGTTTGATATTATCTTCTTTTGAAGGTTGAATTAGTGTTTTATAGAGCTTCAGAATAAAACAGACACACACTATAGTTTAAATTCCATCTAACTGCCTCATAGACAAGGCCTGTATCATATATTTCATATATTATAAATAATCCCATTAGTCCTGTCTTTATCTAATTCTGTTTGTTAGATGAAATAAAACCACTTTATTTCATATATAATACCACAATAAGTGCAGAGCTGTTTTTATAGACAGATCATCTGTCAAGATAACAATGCATTAATGGAAACAAGACTCTTCATCTGAATTATAAACGTGTAACAGAGAGGTTATTTCCCATGATTTCTCTCTCTCTCAGAGATGGCTGGAGAATGACCGGGATTTGACAAGTGACCATGTTTCTGCTCGGAGACTGATGCCCATTCTTGCCGCGTCTGTTGTGATGGAAACGGAGGACTATCTGCACCCCGAGGGCCCTCAGCTGGGGAGCCCGGAGGTTCAGCGCACCCAGTCCTCCTCTCACAAGTTCCATGGAGGTACATACTGAGCCTTAACATGTTCCTCTTAATGAGTGAGTAGAATAAAGTCATATGGGGAGGAAAAATAAAATTAAATATATTATTTTTATTTTTTTTATATATATATTTTTTTTTCATGTGATTTAACTATAGTAATCTTTGATAATAATTGTACTTTCAAAAAAAATAGTGTGGAAAAAGTGTGATTTTTATTTTTTGTTTTTGTAGTAATGCAATATTTGGAAAAACAATTGCTTGATTGTCATAAAAAATACCATTGTATATTTTGTTTAATTTCTTGTGAAATATAACTTTTTTTTAACAGTTTCTGTAATCCACCTACTAGGAATCACAAATGCTCAGTAGCAAACTTTGTACAATTCTTAAAAAATGTAAGAATTTTTTTTTTCATGAGCTTTAATTTTGCATAATAATTTAAAAAAATCATAAAAAATAAATAAATGATTGTTCATAAAAATAAGATTTTAGTTTTTCTTATTTTTTTATTATTCGTATTTTTTTTTTTCAATTAAACAAAAAAAATGGAACCCAATGAACCAAATAATGTGATTTTTTTTTTTTTTTTACGTAATGCAATTTGGGGGGGGGGTTGCTAGATTGTGATGAAAATATAATTGTATATTTTGTTTAATTTTGCTGTTTGAGTTTAATTTCTTGTGAAATATAATTTTTTGGACAGTTTCTGTAATGACAAATGCTCAGTACAAAATTAGTTAAAATTGCAACTAAAAAAAAATCCATCATACTAAGTTTTGCTGAATAATTTAATAGAAAAAATTAATGGTTAATAAAATAATAAAAATTATTAAATTACAAACTGGAACCCAATGCAAACTTGAAACTAGACATGAAAAACTCGCCCAAACATTTCTGAATCCAGGTCAGGCTCAGGTTTGATAGCAAATTTTTTTGTGTGTGTGTGATTCTGCTCTGTTATACTCTTGATAATAACAGATTGTCTTAATCTGATTAAATCTGCAGTTTTGAACGGTCATCTTCATCATTATAGCTCTAGTTGGTCTTGAACCTTGTCCAAAATGGGACGGATCTGGAGTGCTTTGGTAGCCAATGGTAATCCTCTATCTAGAAACAGTAGCCTCACGTCACCTGGTTTATGGTGGTTTAACTGTTGGTCTTCACTCTGTACATGCACGGTTCGTGTCGGGTCTCACCGGCTCAAGATGAGTCACTAGCACTGCCAGTAAATATTTGGGTTGATGGGTAATATCTCTGCCTGAACAGTGTTTCCAAAGGGCCTCTTCCTGTGTCAAACGTGCTGTTTGTTTCCTGTTTCCCCAGAGTCAGCTGTATCCGTCAAGCTCATGGACGTACCCTCAGCAAACTCCCTACAGCCAGCACTATCCTATGCAATCTGGGAGGTGAGTCACGCACACAGTGTCTTTTCCAAAATCGAAAAGCATGCATCATACATAAAATAAATTGTGCATCATTTACAGCAATAAAAATGTACTGACAATGGTTTATTCCTCGCTGACTGCATGCAAAATGAACATCCTGACTTAGTCACTGGAAGATCCAGTTGTGATGATTTTATTAAACGTTACAAGATACAAAATAACAGGGATTAATAGTTCACAATATTATGCATTTTAGAAAATTTAGTTGAATTTTTGTATTCTTTAATGCATGCAATTCAGTTATAATATTGTGGTTCATGCTGACATATTAAACATGTGACATCTATGCACTTTATCATGAGTTAGTTGATTATACTTATCCTTTATGTGGTAAAAAATACAAAGCTGATTAATCTTCAACATATATCAGTGATCTGATTTGAAATAATGTAGAACTGAAATGGTTTTTAAGTTACGATTTGGTACATTTTCACTACAGAAGGGGGGGAAAACGATACATTAAATATTATTTTTTGTATTAAACAGTGGTCTTTAAATAAATTCAATATAAACATAGTTTTCTTGGGAAAAAACATCTATAACAGCTAGTGCTGTAACCATATAGGAAGCCCTTTTACTTGCACATTATTTTAATATTACGTTCCAATTAATAACGAAGTATAAAATTCAATTGCTATTAATTCTTAGATATAATAATCAAGACAAAACGGCGTTTATTGTTTGAATTTCCTGATAAAATAGCTAAAAGATGAAAATTAGTTTCTTAATCAAAAGTAACAAAGCTTATTGCGATTATCGGACCGAAGGTTTGTTTGCTTTATTAGACAACTATAAAATAAACGTCTATATACATAATCAAAAAGATGTCATAACATATATAAACCTTGGAGGTTTAAATGAAGTTCCAGACCTTTTCAGTATGAGTTCTTGTATTGTGACACCCCTAAACTTGATCAGTATTTGAAGGTGTGGTTTTTCCTGAGTGCTCTCCTCTGATTTATCAGGCAGCTCCAGCCAAACCCGTCCTCCGTGTCTCTGGACCTGCCTGACATAGACTTTCATGACCTCGTGCAGAACGGAGATTTCTCCCAGGTAAGAGCACATCCCGTCTCTTTTCAGTTTTGCTGTAGTTTTGGTCGAGGTTGAACTCACCAGAACCATTAGCTGAGTTTCCATCCAAAGTTGCGAATTTAACTTCTGCATAAAACATTTACGAACATGCCCTGTTTCCATTGAACGTGTCAAAGAGAGCTAAATCATCACTTCCTGCTAAACTGCCACTAAATATAATAATTTTCATATATGATAAATGTCTTGCGCCTCAGAGGAAGCACACTAACTTAAACTAAATGTGAATCTTTGCAACTTTGCTTTGTTTTTTTGTTTAAGGTAACTATGATAACTCTAATTAGAAATGGTTAGTGTTGCATGCTGTGCACAGTTTCACAATCTTATTAGGAATAGTATGGTTTAAAGTATTCACTGCAGTGTATTCTCCGTTCTCCTATCACTGTGATTCATGGAAAGTGATTTTATATGAAGGAAAGAGTTTATGCTCTCTGTGCATGAGAACATGGAAACTATTCAGCTAAAAGTTTCCAGCTTTATCTTTGATTGTTCAGTCATCTTTGTGCAGATCTTATCCACATTACTAGCACTGAACTCAAATGTTTGCAAATGGAAATATCAGTTATATGCTGCTTATATTGCTGTTCAGGCACACATTCACTATTTGAATGCTATCAGAAGCCACATATAGCTGTAAACACTTCTTAAAGCAGATGTGGTAAAATTAGTCTGTGAATATGAACACACAAGCATCATTTCCTGACCGAAGACCACCACACCCGAGAGCCAAAACCACGCTGGATTGAGTCTGTGTGACCCGTTGGAAGGGTATTTTGTCAGAGCCTCACAGGAAGGTGCAGTGCTGAAGTGCATCAGATAAGCCAATGCTCCTCTCAGATGAAAGTGTTTCTAGCACTCACTCCCTCCATCACGCTCACTCACACTCACTCACTCCATCACACTCACTCACTCCATCACACTCACTCACTCCATCACACTCACTCACTCCATCACACTCACTCACTCCATCACACTCATTCACTCCATCACACTCACTCACTCCATCACACTCACATCACTCATCACACTCACCTCACTCACACTCACTCACTCACTCCATCACACTCACTCACTCACTCACTCCATCACACTCACATTCACTCACTTCCATCACACTCACTCACTCACTCCATCACACTCACTCACTCCATCACACTCCCTCACTCCATCACACTCACTCATCACACTCACTCACTTCACACTCACTCACTCACTCCATCACACTCACTCACTCACTCACTCCATCACACTCACATTCACTCACTCCATCACACTCACTCACTCACTCCATCACACTCACTCACTCACTCACTCACTCATCACACTCACTCGCACGCACTCACTCACTCACTCACTCATCACACTTCACTCGCACGCACTCACTCACTCACTCATCACATTCACTCACTCGCACGCACTCACTTACTCACTCATCACGCTCACTCACTCACTCCATCACACTCACTCACTCACTCATCAAACTCACTCACTCACTCACTCATCACACTCACTCACTCACTCCATCCAACTCACTCACTCATCACACTCACTCACTCATCACACTCACTCACTCACTCGCATGCACTCACTCACTCGCATGCACTCACTCACTCATCACGCTCACCTCACTCATCACGCTCACATCACTCACTCCATCACACTCACTCCCTCACTCCATCACACATCACTCCCTCACTCCATCCACCTCACTCCATCACACTCACTCACTCACTCCATCACACTCACTACTCCAACACTCATCCCATCTACACTCCCCTCACCATACTCACTCCTCACTCCATCACACTCACTCCCTCACTCATCACACTCACTCCCTCACTCCATCAACTCACTCCATCAACTCACTCCTCACTCCATCACACTCCTCACTCACTCCAATCACACTCACTCACTCACTCCCATCACTCTCACTCACTCATCACTCTCACTCCTCATCCATCACACTCACTCCCTCACTCCTCACACTCACTCCATCACACTCACTCACTCACTCCATCACACTCACTCACCTCACTCCATCACACTCACTCCCATCAACTCACTCACTCCCTCACTCCATCACACTCACTCCCTCACTCCATCACACTCACTCCATCACACTCACTCCATCACACTCACTCCATCACACTCACTCCATCACACTCACTCACTCCCTCACTCCATCACACTCCCTCACTCCATCACACTCACTGACTCACTCACTCCATCACACTCACTGACTCACTCACTCCATCACACTCACTCACTCACTCCATCACACTCACTCACTCACTCCATCACACTCACTCACTCACTCCATCACACTCACTCCATCACACTCACTCACTCACTCCATCACACTCACTCACTCACTCCATCACACTCACTCACTCCATCACACTCACTCACTCACTCCATCACACTCACTCCATCACACTCACTCCCTCACTCCATCACACTCACTCCATCACACTCACTCACTCACTCACTCACTCACTCCATCACACTCACTCACTCACTCACTCACTCCATCACACTCACTCACTCACTCCATCACACTCACTCACTCACTCAAACTCACTCCATCACACTCACTTCACATCCCATCACACTCACTCACTCCATCACACTCACTCACTCCATCACACTCACTCACTCCATCACACTCACTCACTCACTCAACTCACTCACTCACTCACTCACTCCATCACAACTCACTCACTCACTCACTCACTCCATCACACTCACTCACTCACTCACTCACTCCATCCCACTCATCACTCACTCACTCACTCCATCACACTCACTCACTCACTCACTCCATCACACTCACTCACTCACTCACTCCATCACACTCACTCACTCACTCCATCACACTCACTCACTCCATCACACTCACTCACTCCCCTCACTCTCACTCATCACTCACTCCCATCACACTCACTCGACTCCCTCACTCCATCACATTCACTCACTCACTCCATCACACTCACTCACTCACTCACTCCATCACAATCACTCACTCACTCCATCACACTCACTGACTCACTCACTCCATCACAATCACTCACTCACTCAGATGCCAGCGCTGTAGTCTGGTGCTGAAGATACAGTTTGAGTTCTTCATCTGAGATCTGAGATCTATTTTTTTCTTTCACTTTACTTTCACTTTCTTTTTTCTTTCTCTTTCTTTCTACATTTTCTTCTTTATATATTTCTTTGTCTTTTTCTCTTTCTTTTTTTCTTTCTCTTCAATTTTTTTCTCTTCATTTTCCTACTTTCTCTTTATCCTCTCTCTTTTCTATATTTTTTGTCTCTTTCTCTTTTTCTTTCTACTTTCTTTTCTTCTTTCTTTCTTTTCTCTTTCTTTTTCTCATTTACTTTCTCTTTCTCTCTCTCTCTTTTTCTTTCTCTTCTATTTTTTTCTTTCATTTTCCTACTTTCTCTTTCTCTCTCTCTCTCTTTCTATATTTTTTTCTCTCTTCTTTCTTTCACTCTCACTCCATCACACTCACTCCATCACACTCACTCACTCCTCACTCCATCACACTCACTGACTCACTCACTCCATCACACTCACTGACTCACTCACTCCATCACACTCACTCACTCACTCCATCACACTCACTCACTCACTCCATCACACTCACTCCTCACTCCATCACACTCACTCCCTCACTCCATCACACTCACTCCCTCACTCCATCACACTCACTCACTCACTCCATCACACTCACTCACTCACTCCATCACACTCACTCCATCACACTCACTCCCTCACTCCATCACACTCACTCCCTCACTCCATCACACTCACTCCCTCACTCCATCACACTCACTCACTCACTCCATCACACTCACTCACTCACTCAGCTCACTCCATCACACTCACTCAACTCACTCACTCACTCCATCACACTCACTCACTCACTCACTCACTCACTCCATCACACTCACTCACTCACTCACTCCATCACACTCACTCCACTCACTCACTCACCTCACTCCATCACACTCACTCACTCCATCACTCACTCACTCACTCCCCATTCACACTCACTCACTCATCACTTCACTCACTCCATCACACTCACTCACTCACTCACTCACTCACTCACTCACTCATCACACTCACTCACTCACTCACTCACTCCATCACAACTCACTCACTCACTCACTCACTCCATCACACTCACTCACTCACTCACTCCATCACACTCACTCACTCACTCACTCCATCACACTCACTCACTCACTCCATCACACTCACTCACTCCAACTCACTCACTCCATCACACTCACTCACTCCATCACACTCACTCACTCCCTCACTCCATCACACTCACTCACTCACTCACTCCATCACACTCACTCACTCCATCACACTCACTCACTCCCTCACTCCATCACACTCACTCACTCACTCACTCCATCACACTCACTCACTCCCTCACTCCATCACACACACTCACTCACTCACTACATCACACTCACTCACTCACTCACTCCATCACAATCACTCACTCACTCCATCACACTCACTGACTCACTCACTCCATCACAATCACTCACTCACTCAGATGCCAGCGCTGTAGTCTGGTGCTGAAGATACAGTTTGAGTTCTTCATCTGAGATCTGAGATTCTATTTTTTTCTTTCACTTTACTTTCACTTTCTTTTTTCTTTCTCTTTCTTTCTACATTTTCTTCTTTATATATTTCTTTGTCTTTTCTCTTTCTTTTTTTCTTTCTCTTCAATTTTTTTCTCTTTCATTTTCCTACTTTCTCTTTATCTCTCTCTCTTTTCTATATTTTTTGTCTCTTTCTCTTTTTCTTTCTACTTTCTTTTTCTTCTTTCTTTCTTTTCTCTTTCTTTTTCTCATTTTACTTTCTCTTTCTCTCTCTTTTCTTTCTCTTCTATTTTTTTCTTTCATTTTCCTACTTTCTCTTTCTCTCTCTCTCTTTTCTATATTTTTTCTCTCTTCTTTCTTTCTCTTTCTCTTTCTTCTTTTTCTTTTTTCTTTATTTTGTCTTTTATCTCTTTTTTTTCTTTTCTCTCTTTTTCTTTTTCTCTCTTTCTTTCTCTCTTCCTCTTTTTCTCTTCTTCTTTTTATTCCTTTCTGTCTGTCTTTTTCTTCCTTTTTCTATATTTATCTCTCTCTTTCTTATTTCTTTTTTCTTTCTTTTATTCTCCTTACACATCATTCGTAACTGCAAAGGGTCTACTTTTATTTGTGTGCCCTCACAATATCATCCACAATATTCACTCAGTGAAAACATGCCTCGCAGACATGATAAATATATCTATAGAAAGATTTAAATGACTACTTAACAAAATAAATCAAATCGAAAACAAAAACTCTTTCATTATAATCATAATCCATAAAGATTTCTCTCTTGCGTCTGAGGAAATGGCGAGACAGGCAACCTCATCCTTGTGACCCAGACTCAGTTTATTAGTAAATAATTCAAATATCTCCTTACTATTGTAGCCTCGTGTTGTTTCCACCAGCGCATCAATTTTGTTTCATCACTAATTAATGGATATCTAAATTATAAAGATGTCTAAATTGGTTGCACTCTGGAGCCCTGTATGAGGTGATTTGCAGCTTCTCTTCTAGTGCAGAAAGTCTTGAGCTGTTATGATGTGATTTAGACATGATATAAGTGACTGAAGTGGTAATTCTGATCAGATTATTTGTGGTTATTTTCAGGATCTGCCGTGCATAGATGACCTGTCCAACCAGTCACTGTTCTCCTCTCCGTCTGATTCTCTGTCCGAGTATCCTGACCCTTCAGGATTTGCGGTCAATGGCCTAGCACAGTTATCCACCGAAGGCCCCGCGGCACCCATGTACTGGGATACACCCGGACACAGTCAGAGACCGGTATTCATGCACTGTCCTTCTCTCAGATGTTCACCATTTTCAATGGTCACACAGATGCGTGCATGCACGTTTTTAAATCTATTATGCTTAATAAACCAACAAAGCTTGTGGTCATGTAAACACATTAAACCATTTTCCTGTATCGGCGTAAACAAATTCTAAAATGGCAAGATATCATTGCTAAAAAGTTCTTTTTTTAACCTTCAGGTCAGTTTGGTTCTTCTTTTTCTGTGAAAATGCCTTCTTTAAAGGTGCATTAATGTCTTTAATCATGAAACATGGACATGTGGCTTTGCTTGCTCTTCGTTTCTGCTGATATTTTGAAATATTAAGGTGTTTTTAATGCTTTATTTAACATCCCAACTCACAAAAACAAATGGAGTACTTAGAATGGGATACACAAAATATTAAATTTGAATGCCACTATTAGAGAAACACCTATAAATGCAGATTTCTGGCATTGCACAGTTATTGGGTTAGATGTAAATTGATGAATTGGGTTATTTTAATGAGTTTATGTTTAGTATTCATCAGTGTATTGGTGTGTTTTTTGTAAACGGATCAATGTTCAGTGCTCTGGTTTAATGCAGAGCCCTGAGCAAAACTTAAAAAAAAAAAATATTTCAAGTTTAATAAGTTATTTATGTGATTTTTTGTTTTTTTGTTTTTTGCATTCATACAGATTTCTGTATTTTCCAACCTGACTCTGTTTAATTGCAAAAATCAGAGATTAAAAAATAAAGTTTTCTGCCTAAATAACTTAATTTAAAAGCAAAGAAATGCATCCATTAAATATTAGTTATTTTTATCGTAAATTATTATTAAATAGGGCTGTCCTCGACTAATAGTCGGTCATTTTAAGTATTAGTTGATATTAGATGACTATTAGTCTATATTTCTATTTCTCTTGTGTAATTCCACATGAGTGTTCAGCATCTCTGTATCTGTGTTCTTCAGCAGAACCTGAGCGCGTTTTCTGGTAGGTTGGATGATCTTAGCGCTCTCCTGTCTGCATCAGTTGCAGGATTTAAGGTAGATGCTCTCCTTTTCTCTAAAATACTCTGTCCTCTCTTTCACCACATTTCATCATCTTTTGTTTCCTGCGCCTCCATTCCTTCATTTCCACAGACTGCTGCTCCTCCGCCGCTGGAGGAAGAGGAGGAGGCAGACGAGGAAGAGACGGAGGAGTTGGGGCACGCAGACACATACGCCGAATACAAACCATCCAAATGTAAATAGACGGGTCTGAATACTTAGGACCATGTGATATTTCAGTTTTTCTTTTTTAATAAACGCGTTTCTGTCAATATGGGGTGCTCTGTGTACATCAATGAGAAAAAAAATGACCTTAAATGATTTTAGCAAATGACTGCAATATAACAGAGTGAAAAAATTTCCGTACCCACTGTATGTCAAACAATTGCTAATGATCTACTGTTAATGGGTAATGACAATGTTTACTTTATAGTCTTATAGTGTGATATCTTGTAGATGCTTAAAAGAGTCCATATTTTATGTTTTTGAATGACAGCTGGAAGTAGCAACACATGCATTTCAAAATAAGAGTCCCTGTGTATTTTGGACTTGTTTAGAACTAATAGTCAAACATTATGAATGAAATCTTATGTAAGTATTCCTTATTTAATGTGTGCCCCATACTGTCTAAATAAGTAAAATTATATATAATTTATTTTGAGGTTGTGTGGGTTTGTACTGTAAGGACAATGATTTTATTTTACTTTTTATTTGGCTCACCATATAGTAAGAAAAAAGGGGGGAAAACATGAAGCACATCTTATTTTTATTTTTTTTGAGTTGTTTAATAAATGTAGAAATGATAAGTTAATTAAATGTAAAAAAATATATACATTGTCATATAATGCCCTCAAATTTGGTTTTCAGCCTTTCATAGTAAAAAGTTTGTGCACCTGACATATTGTATTACTTGTATTTACGCAGGTCTTAAAAAAAAAACAAAAAAAACAAACATTTAAACTGAATAAAAATCATGCTGCCCATACAGCTTTAACTCAATACCATTTCATAGTTTGTGTTGCTACCGTGGCAAATAATTGCTGTGTTCACATGTGTGCAGCTACTATAGGAAACTCTCATCCTGATTTCGTGGTGGAGACCAACACACTGTCCAGCGTTCCTCCTCCTGACATCACCTACACACTGTCCATTCCCGACAGCACCATTAGCTCCAGCCGGCTGTCTGCCCTGCAGCTGGAGGCCATCATCTACGCCTGCCAGGTACTCATGCGCTCTCTCTCTCTCTGCTCTTCTCTTTACAGTCACAGAGCTTAGTGTCAATGCACAAAAAAATTAAAAAAGGTCATACGTTTTGAATATTTGAATATTTATTGCCCAGCCCTAATACATTATAGTCGTGATATTTGACTAAATATATAAATATATATATATTCTTTTTTTTTTTTTTGAATGTATGACCGATTCTTGATTTTATTTAATTTTTTACGATTTTTAACTATTTAACTTGAAAATGTAGCTATAACATGATTCGTGTAACTTTATTAAACCTCTTGTTAAAGAAAATTCTATTAAGTAAATGTTAAATATCTTTGGGGAAAAGATGGATGAACTACAACTACATCTAGCACAAACCTGTCATATACATATTGTGTTTAGAAATACTAAAATAAAATTTCAAAAGTCAAGGTTTTTCAAATTTAAAATGACTGAAGGAATAACACCAGTAGACTATTATTATTAGACTATTATTAACTGTAAATGTTCAGTAAAAACCGCTGCTTTCAGCCTGTCACGATGATATTTTCTATGTAAACACAGACGGTTTAGGCTGTTGCGCTCACGTCTTTTGCACTGTCGCATACATTAAACAACAGCACTCAAGTTCAATCCCATTATCTTGTATGTTTTTCCTTTTTAGCTTTTTTTGGTCAACTCAAAAGCGTAATATGTGTGATATGACAGAGACGCTGACTCGTCATTTCCACAGTAGTGGACTTGCAAGTTTCGTTCACAGAGACCTCGGACGGCAGAAAGTGCATCCTATTTACCTTCTTTATTTTACAAAAGCACAATGTTTCGTTGTTATTGTGAGTGCTTGTGCTTGTGTTCTTCAGCAACACGAGGTGATTCTTCAGAACGGTCAGAGGGCAGGGTTTCTGATCGGAGACGGAGCCGGAGTCGGGAAGGGCCGCACTGTGGCCGGAATCATATTGGAGAATTTCTTAAAGGGACGGAAGAGAGCGCTGTGGTAAACTCCTATGCATCTCTTAACACTCACGTTCAGTCAAACACAGTTGAATGGTCATCTAATAAAGGATCTTTTTCTGGGAATCTAATCTGTTTTAGGTTCAGTGTGTCAAATGACCTGAAGTACGATGCTGAGAGAGATCTCAAAGACATAGACGCTCCCAACATCCCTGTGTTTGCTTTAAATAAGGTTTGAGAACTGACTTGTCATTGCTTTATATATTTTATTATATATTATATATATTGCACATATTAGATCTGGGTTTTCCAAACATGATGGCTTTGTGAGTTGATGAAAAACAAATAATTAATTCAATATTTACTATGTAAAATTTATATATATATATATATATATATATATATATATAACTTTTTTTTTTTTTTTTTTTTTTTTTTTTAGTATTTATTTATTTTTTATATTAACAATTATTTTTGTTGTTTTAAAAATTTTATTTTATTAGGATTAAAATACTGGAGAATATTTTAAAAAAAAATTATTAGTTTACCTGCATTTTAAGTGACAATTCATTTTAATTGTATAAATATAATTATAGTTGTTATTATGTATAATGTAACGAATTCTTTTTTTTTTTTTGTTGAAAAAATTCAGTTTTCATTTTAATTTACTTTTAGCAATTTTATGTGCTTTTGTTATTTAGCAATTTGTATTTCTTAAATGTTTTAATTTAGTTTTAGCAATTTTATGTGCTGCTTTATGTATTTCTTAAATATTTCTAGTTTTTATTTCAGTTGTAGTTTTGTCATTTTAATACTTTATTTTACTTTATTTGTCATATGTTAGTATTTGTATTTTTGATCTATATTTCAGTTAACAAAACTCATTTGTAATAGTGTTAGTTGTGGTTTCAATTAACAACACTGCCTTGAACCTACACAAATATTGTTATGTTTTTTAAATATTAACTTAAAATCTCTGATGGGCTTCAGCTGACAGAAATGTTCGTGATGTTTGTAACATCTTGTTTTGCTCTCTTGGTTCAAGTTAATAATTTCTTGTTGGGTCATTAACTGTCTATGTGTGCTTCTCCTCTTCCATGCAGATTAAATACGGCGATACGGCTACCTCAGAAGGCGTTTTATTCGCCACATACTCAGCTCTGATTGGAGAGAGCCAAGCCGGCGGTCAGCACCGCACCAGACTCAAACAGATCCTGGACTGGTGCAAACCCAACTTTGACGGAGTCGTATCCTTCCAGCGTTGCAGACTGTGCATGCATGCATCTTTTAGAAAGTAGTGACTTACTGGAAAGTATAAGGCTGCTTGTTGTTTTTGCTCCTGTACCTTTAAGACTCATGTAGAACACAATATGCAAATGATCTCGGTTATGATTGGCTAACCTAGAATCATAGTGCATGCTGTTAACTCTTAATATACATGAACAGAAGTAGTGTATCAGTGCTGTTGGCCCTTGACCTTTAACCTTAGATTGTGTTTGACGAGTGCCATAAGGCTAAAAATGCGACCTCTACTAAGATGGGTAAAGCAGTCCTGGACTTGCAGAGCAAACTTCCCCGGGCGAGAGTGGTGTACGCTAGTGCCACAGGTGGGTGTTTCTAATAGTTTTTAATAAATGTAATTTAATCTGTGATGCGCAGCTGTATTACTCCTCCAGTCTTCATTGTTACATGATCGTCAGAAATCAGAGTAATATACTGATTTTTTGATTATTATTAGTGTTGAAAACCTGTTATGCTGCCCAATATTTTTCTGGAAATGGTGAAACATTTTATTTTCAGGATTCTTTGGTAAATAGAACGTTTTTTTGAATTGAAGTCTTTTGTAACATTATTATAGATGCCTTTACAGTCACTTTTGATCAATTTAATACGTCCTTGCTGAATAAAATAGTTAATTTAGTAAATCTTAAAGCTTTTTATATTCCGCTTTTCTGTCACAGAAATAAATTACTTTGACATTATTTTAAAATATATTCAAATATATCAATTTTTTAAATTGTAACAATTTTGCATTATTGTAATTTTTTTTTAAGCAAATAAATTCAGCCTTGGTGTTTGTTTTATATTTTTTAAAATGTTTATTTTAATGAATCTTGTTGTAAGTTTTAGTATTACAAATGTCTATATAATTTTTTTTTGTAGTTTTAGGTATTTTAGTACATCAAGTTTTACTAAATGAAATGAAAAATGTTGCCTTGACGCCTAGCTGAAATAAAATAAATATTAATAAACATTGCATTTCATTTCAGTTGAATGTATTTATTTAAAATTAGAAATATAAATTTTTTATGTTTAGTTCTCTTTGATTTAGATGACTGGTTATTTTGCAAAGAAAACAATAGCCAAATCCCCTTAAAAATGGTTGGTTGTGGTTCCATGCATTCTGAGCTCTTCGTGGATGAATTATTCTCCATCTCCAGGTGCTTCTGAGCCAAAGAATATGATCTACATGAGCCGACTGGGGATCTGGGGGCAAGGAACGCCGTTCAAGACGTTTGAAGACTTCCTGCATGCTATTGAGAAGAGGTCAGAGGTCATGCTCCGGCTCACAACGGTCTGATGAAAATCCTCACTTCTCTCTTAAACCTTTCCTCGTGTTCCAGGGGTGTCGGAGCGATGGAGATTGTGGCTATGGATATGAAAGTGAGTGGCATGTACATCGCACGCCAGCTGAGCTTTTCCGGCGTGTCGTTCCGTATAGAAGAGATCACACTGGACCAAGAGTTCAAACTGGTCTACAACAAAGCCGCCAGACTGGTGAGAGACACGCTTGTGTTGTAGGATCACTTTGTCCCAAACAGTGTCTAAGCAGGGGTTAAAGTGTTTGTGTCTGTGTGCAGTGGGCCGAGGCTCTCGAGCTGTTCTCCAGAGCTGCTGATACACTGGGTCTGGCGTCCCGTAAGTCTCTGTGGGGTCAGTTCTGGGCGTCACACCAGAGGTTTTTTAAGTATCTGTGCATCGCCGCTAAAGTCCGTCGTCTGGTCGAACTCGCTCATACTGAATTGCAGTACGGCAAGGTGAGTCAGGGATCAGGAGTTCTGCTTTTGTTTGTTAAGAAGAGGTCTTAATGGGTTTTAGATATCCTTATCCTTACCCCATAAATATTAGTACTATTATAGCTGTACTATTTACAAAAAAAAAGTGTGTGTGTGTATATATATATATTTATATATTTATATATTATTTTGTGTGTGTACAGTACATATATCTTTTAAATATTAAATGTTATTACACACACACACACACACACACACACACACACACACATATATATATATATATATATTTTTTTTTATATATATATATATATATATATACATCAAATATAGATATATTCCCATTTTTTCTTATTTTATAAAAGATATTACATGTTATGGTGTTAATAACTTAAATATTACAATAGTGATATTTCTTATTTTACTACTTATTTTTTTTTACATTTAGTAGTAATAATTTATTATACAATAATAATAATTACTATTATTATAATTTTTTTATAGTCACTTAAATATTTAATAACAATTAATTTGATACTACATTATTATTATTTTTGCCATATTCTAGTCTTATTACGTAATCACAATTTCTGGCCAAACAAATAAACACAGCAAACCAATTTTGTACATGGGAGATGCAATTTTTATCAGGAACAGAGTATTTAAGAATGTATTATAGATTTTTTTCATATAGTATTAACCTTAAATGTTTTGCATAGTTTCTTGTTTATTGTATGTTTTGTTATTTATTCATTTTTCACCATCAAGCTAGCCTTGCTGCTGACATGGCATTAAAAAATATTTTTCCTTGTACAAATCAATCAAGCTCTTCCCAGTAATTACAGGTGACTGGAAGGTTAACTTCATTGTGGGAACCCTGTATTAAGTGTTTCACTAATAGTGCTGTATGTGGCTCCGCCCACTCTCCGTGTCATTCCAAACAGTGCATCGTGATTGGCCTGCAGTCCACCGGAGAGGCTCGTACTCGAGAGGTGCTGGACGAGAACGACGGACACCTGGACAGATTCGTCTCCGCTGCTGAGTGAGTGTCCTCACTTCTCTCTCCTTCAATCGGGAAAGACTGAAATCTCCCACAAATCCCCAGTAGACCAATCAGAATCAAGTATTCCAGAGAAGCTGATAATAATCAATATATAAAGGGTGAATAGCTGAAACTGTAGCTGAACTGGGTTTGTGTCCTGTAGGGGTGTTTTCCAGTCATTAGTTCAGAAACACTTCCCAACACAGAAACCCAAAAGAGAGAAAAGCGCCGCAAGCAAGAGGAAACGTGAGTCATATCTTCATCTGCATCAAACATTGGGTCTGTAGGTTTTAGTTATTGTTTTTAAAGCAGTTCTTTGCCATCTGAAGGAAAACCCAGAGGCCGGACTGCAAAATTTCCAAAGCACTGCATGGAAGTGGGCGAGGTTATTAAAATCAGCGACGACTCGGACTCCGACTCGGACGAGATTGACAGCGACTCTAACTCCTCGCCTGATTCACTACAGGACAGTGATGATGTGATTTTCGTCAACCACATCAATGGACCTGCTGGTAGGTTGACACAAATGCATGTGTTTTTCAGAAGATTGTGCTCATGCCGTCCTGTTCATTCAGGAAACACTCACACTTATTAGAGTCTAGATGTCGAAACCTGTTTAAGGTCTATTTCAGACTCGGCTGAAGTCATCCTGTGTGTGTGTTTTCAGCTAAACTAGAAGAACTCAAGCTGAGGCTGCTGGGTAAAATAGCAGAGCTGGGGAAAGAGCTGCCGCTCAACACTCTTGATGAGCTGATTGACAGGTTTGGAGGACCAGAGAAAGTGTCCGAGGTGAGTTAAACTATTGAAAATATTTTTTTTTTACTTAAATAAAGCAAAAAAAAATACAGTAAATAAATAATATTTATATATATGTATATACCGTATATAAAATGTAAATTCAAGCTGATTATATAATAATAAAAAAAGAATGAATCAATGAAATCTTGAAGTGTTGCATTGGAAACTACCTGGAATAAAATAAGTTGAGTTGAAGTTCTATAATGACTAAAGGTGCAAGAAGAAATAAATATCAGAAAATGAGACGTGTAATAAAAATGAAAAATGTGAAAAATGATATTAAAAATAAATATAATATTATGAAAATAAATGATGAAATAAATCAGACAACAGGACAGTTAACAGCGCAGAGCTCGTTCCAGAGAAAGGCACCGTTTCATCCGTTGTTTGGAATTGGTTTGCTTTTTTAGTGTCAGACACAGAACAAATAACGCCACATTGCAAAGTGTGTTTAAAAGCCGTTGCTACAAAAGGTAGCAGCATTTATTCCAGCATCTAAAAGAGTAGGGATGGGTACCAAAACCCGGTATTAAACTGGCCCCGGGGCTAAATTATGAAAAACCGTAGTATCAGTAAGATCTGACGCTCTCGGTTCTGCTTTCGGTACTGGAGGGAAAAAAATGTATGTACTATTTTTTTTTTGCTTAATAATGTTATCGTGCACATTTTATCTTACCAAACATTTCTAATTTGCGATATTATTAAGAAGTTTGTCTGTGAGATCTGCGACATCTCTCATGCGCGCCACGGAGGCTGTCTGTCAGTCACACACACACACAACAAGAACGAGCGCGCCGCACACACACGAATAACAGAACGAAAACTCACGCTTAATAATAAAGAGTGACGATGGCGGAGAGAGCAAAACGTTCCAAAGTGTGGTTATACTTCACTAGCGTTAGGGTGACCAGATGAGATTATTCAAAGATCAACAGTCTGTCATTAGTCTTTAGTGTGCCACAGAAAACAACAACATTAAAATCCTGAACTCAAATGTCAATGTAAAAAGAAAAAAACAATGACTGTTGTAACTGCGTCAATCAGACCTTTCTGTAATGCTAACGCTAATTTGTTTAAAGTTTTGTTTCCACTTTATGAATACCACTGTGACAAGTATGTATTTTTGTAATCGAGCTAATTTTGTCATTTTTGTAACATTTACTTAACCAAAAGTGTCAAAGAGGGACACACAATTTTATTTTTTATTTATATTTTAATTTATTTTGAAGGTGCATTGTGTCACTGTAAGTTATTAGAAAACTGATAAGCTACATTTTCACTGTTTACAGTGGCAGTGCCTGCTATCTCGTTTACAAGCATGTTTTGAGGCTTGTTTCCTGTTACACTTATGCACAAAGGGGAAATTTAGATTAAACTGCTCAAGTGAAAATCAGAACAAAATAAAGAGTACACTTGTTTTGAGCAATTTCTTTATCGATTGTAGTTTGTTTTTAAATAGAAAAAAAAATCGATTAAAATTGAAAATCAGGTTTGGTGTGAAAAAATCTGAGATTTTTTTTTTAAGCCATATCACCCAGCCCTACTAAAATTACAACTACAAATAAACAAATCTAAAAAAATAAATAGTAATAATAATAAAAAATTATAAAAACATGAAATGTAAAATTTAAATTGAAATATCAAAATAAAACATTCAAACATTACACAAAAATAACACTGTTTTCAGAGTTTTGATTGAGACACGTGATGCTTAGTGTGTGTGTGTGTGTGTGCGTGTGTGTGTGTGTAGATGACGGGTCGTAAGGGGCGTGTGGTGCGGCGTCCTGATGGCAGCGTTCGGTATGAGACCAGAGCGGAGCAGGGCCTGACCATCGACCATGTCAACATCAGAGAGAAAGAGCGCTTCATGACCGGAGAGAAGGTGACGACCTCTGACCTCTGGCCTACAGACACCGAACACCAACCCAGCGCCATTCTGAATGTTTGCATTAATGCTCTCTCTCTCTCTCTCAGCTGATAGCCATCATCTCTGAAGCAGCTAGTTCAGGCATCTCTCTACAGGCGGATAGACGTGTGCCGAACCAAAGGAGACGAGTTCACATGACCCTAGAGCTGCCGTGGAGCGCAGACCGAGCCATCCAGCAGTTCGGTGAGTGTGTGTGTGTGTGTGTGTGTGTTTGAGAGGCATCTTGAGGGTTGCTAATATTGTGTCTGTGTATCTCAGGTCGAACGCATCGCTCTAATCAGGTTACAGCTCCAGAGTACATCTTCCTCATCTCTGAACTTGCTGGAGAGAGACGCTTCGCCTCCATCGTCGCCAAGAGATTGGAGAGCCTGGTAAAGTCTTGCTTCAGTCTCTGTTTCGCAGATGTTTTTTTATATTTCTGCTTAAAACTATTTATTTAAAGATTATGGAATTTTTTTCATTTTAAACATTGAATTAATTGCCGGATACAGTGTAACCAATAATAAGCAGGAAAAAAAAGATGACAAGCCTGACACATGGAGAGACTCTTATTTTGTAATTTATTTTCTAGAACATTGACTTTAAAACATGCAGCACTTAAGTTCATCTCATTAAATCCTCCTCTTTTAATCACACTAATATACAGCTATGCATTGCAAGATTTTGGACCAATAAGATTCCACTATGCCCAAAATACAGCTCAACTGAAGCCCAGCAAAACTCGTAGCAGCTTATGAACTTAAACAAGTGCACATTACTACCTGTGAAATTGAAAATAGATGTACTTTTAGCTTCTGTAGCCGTTCTACAATCCTGTGAGAGCGGATTACAACGTTGTCAGATGTTTGAGAGCTTGTGAATGTAATATTTTGTTTTGTAGGGGGCGCTGACACACGGGGACCGGCGAGCCACCGAATCCAGAGACCTGAGCCAGTACAACTTTGAGAACAAAGTAGGAGCATATTCTCCTTTATCAGCCAAACTATAATAGACTATTCTCTGTTCTACCATCTGGCTTTATCAGGGGCTTGTTTTAGTATAAAGCAGTAATCCACGAGAAGCCGTGGTTTACAGTGAATTTATAACTGCTAACCGGTTGCCGAGCAACACACAGATGTAAACAAAGGTGTGTGTTTGTAGAGTAATGTACAACCGCTTCGAACGCAGCTCGACCAATCAGAATCAAGGACCAGAACTAACTGTTTAATAATAATATATTTACTATTATGGTGTTCATTCATATTTTTAATTGGCTTTTATTTTATTTTTATATTTTCAGTTTTTTCGTTTTAATCTTAGATTTTTGTTTTAGTCATTTCTTTGTCCTTTTTATAAGTTTTAGGGTTATTTAATAGTTTTAGTTAACACTAACATCACATTGGACTGGATATAACTATTATAGTGTTTATTAATATTTTTAATTGGCTTTTATTTTTATATTTTCAATTTTCGTTTTAATTTTAGATTTAGTAATTTTTTGACTATCTAAAAAGTTTGTATTATTTTAGAACTTAGTCAAGTTAATTTTTTAAAACATTATATGAGTTTTTTTGTTTAATTTGAGCTTTATTTCTATTACTGAAAAAAAATCAATAGTTTTAAGCTTATTTAATAGTTTTAATTAACAATAACAAGACATTGGACTGGACATAACTATTATAGTGTTTATTCATATTTTTCCTTAGCTTTAATTAATTAGCTTTTATATTTTCAGTTTTAGTTTTAATTTTAGATTGTTTTAGTAACTTTTTTTGTCCTTTTTTATTTGTTTTATCTAAAGTTATTTTTAATTATTTTAGAGCTAAGTCAAGTGATTTTTTTTTTTTTTTTTTTTTAAGGTTTTTTAATAGTTTTAGTTAACACTAACAACACATTGGACTGGACATTGGCTTTTATTTTTATATTTTCAATTTTCGTTTTAATTTTAGATTGTTTTAGTATTTTTTTGTCCTTATTTATTTTTTGATCTAAAAAGTTTTATTATTTTAGAGCTAAGTTAAGTTCTTTTTTTTCGCTTTATTTCTATTACTGAAAAAAAATGCAATAGTTTTAAGCTGATTTAATAGTTATAGTTAACACTAACAACACATTGGACTGGACATTACCTCATTTGACTTAGGATTCATTTGATTGATGTTTTTGAATCTCTGAATAAATGTATGAACTGGTTCACAGTCGGATGAAATCTTTGATTACAAATATACCACAGTTCAGACACACAAAAACAACATGAAAAGGAATTGAACCGGTTTTTACCCTCTGTCTGTCGTAGTATGGCACCAAAGCGTTGGATAAGATCACTAAAGCCATCCTCGGGTACATCGACAACAAAGTCCCTCCACCGAAGGGCTACCCAGGAGGAGACATCATGTTCTTCAGAGGTAATGTCATCCGTTTCATAAATTAAATTGCATTTACAAATGACATTTGAACATATATTCACATAGATAACAGCTATTATAAATTACAATAACATTTCACAATCTATACTGCATTTTTGATCAAATAAATGCAGCCCCTATAAGCATATGATACTTCTTAAAAAATTTTTTTTTGCATACACCTTTGTTAAAATATAGCTAAAAAATAGTGCTATTTCTACAACAAAACTTTGATCGAGCACATGCAGATGAACATGACAGTGTAATGTGTTTCAGATATGAAGAAAGGCATGATTGATGTGGGAATCTTCTGTAAGGAGCCGCGTCTGGGTCTGAATACAGAGAAAGGTGAATGTAATACAGAAACAACACAAAGGCTGATTCACTACTCGTCTGTGTTGCGAATGAAAAAAGCAGCCAGGCCTCTAATTGAGCAATTTATAAGTGACTATTTGAAATCTGAGGCTGCAAAGATATTGAGAAATCATCTTTAAAATTGTCCAAATGAAGTTCTTAGCAATGCATATTAAGTTTTGATTAATATAAACTAAATTAAATAATTTTGACCCATGCAGTTTTGACATTTTTTGGCTATTGGTATAAATATGATTTAAACTGATCATGCATAATTCAAACCTGACTTTATAGAAGTGTGTTAAACACTGACAGCATTGTTGGATAATGCACATTTATTCTGTTTTTGTGTTAAATATGTAATACCTGTCAGAAAAGTTAGTTTACATGCATTTACATGCAGAAATGTTTTCTTCTTCTTCTTCTTGGATTTAAGTAAATGAAATGCAACTAATTTGCATCTGATCTTTTTCTGTCCTGCGTCCCAGACTGCTCCATCACTAAGTTTCTGAACCGTATTTTGGGTTTGGAGGTCCATCAGCAGAACTCTCTGTTCCAGTACTTCACAGATAACTTCGACTACCTGATCAACAAGGACAAAAAAGAGGGCAAATATGACATGGGGATACTGGGTGAGGAACACGAATGTGCACTTATTAAGGTTTTGAATGCATGGTGGTGCTCTTGTATTTGTCTCGATCTGGTGTGTTGTAACAAGAGTAAGAGAAATATCATCATGTCCTGTGTTTAGATCTTGCTCCTGGTAATGACGAGATTCATGAGGAGACACAGGAGAAGTTTTTAACTCCAGGAAACCCTCAGGAGGGCCAGGTCATCCTCTATAAGGTACCCGTGACGAAAGGATGCCTTAAATTGATCAAAAGTGATAGTAAAGACACATATGATGTCACATTTCAAATGAATGCTGTTCTTTTAAATTGTCTGTTCACCGAAAAATTCAGATCAGCGTGGATCGTGGGATGCACTGGAAGGAGGCCTGCAGTAAAGCAGAGAAACTCACCGGAGTCTATGAAGGCTTTTACCTCTCAAACAAGGTTCACGACACTGACCATAAATCATGCTTTCATATGTCTGTCATCCAGATGTTTAATTATGTGTGTGTGTGTGTGTGTGTGTGTGTTCAGCTGCGCGGGAGTCAGCCGTGTGTCCTGCTCGCCGAACAGGGTCGGGGTCGCAATCTCGTTCTGTACAAACCCAACATCGGTAAACAAGCGCATCCTGAGAACCTGGACAACCTGCTGCTGAGATACTATAAGGTACAACACACGCAGAAGCCGTCAGACACTGTCCGTTCCTTTAAACCCGTCCCTACGGCTCACACACGTGAAGAGAATCAGGGGAGCACATAAGTGGGGCGCATGGAGAACCGAAATAACAAATGCAAGACTCAAGCAAACGATAAACACTGTTGACAGCAATGATCATATGATGCAATCAAACATGTAGCAAAATTTGGTAGTTTATGTTGTTTCAGGGTTGGCATCATCTGAGGTCCTCTTGAGGGGTTGGCATCATCTCTTCTCAGGTGTTGATCTTCTCAGGTCTTTGTAAGGGTTGCACCAGTGTGTCATTTCATTCACTGACGCACTTCAGTCAGCAGTGTTTAACCCGCACATAATAAACACCCGCCAAAATAAAAGCTTGCTGGTTTTGCATTTATAAAATAATTAAAATTCATACACTGTACAGACCAACAGTTTGGAAACATTACTATTTTTGATGTTTTTGAAAGAAGATTCTTCTGCTCATCAAGCCTGCATTTATTTGATCAAAAATACAGAAAAAACAGTAATATTGTGAAATATTATTACAATTTAAAATAATCATTTTCTATTTGAATATACTTTAAAGAAATAATTTATTCCTGTGATGCAAAGCTGTATTTTCAGCATCATTCCTCCAGCTTCAGTGTCACATGTAACATCAGTCGATCACATGATCATTTAAAAATCATTCTTATATTCTGATTTATTATGAGTGTTGGAAACAGTTCTGCTGTCTAATATATTTGATCAATAAAAGGTTAAAAAGAACTGCATTTATTCAAAAAAAAAAATCTAATAATATATTTTGTTTACTCTCACTTTTTATCAATTTAACACATCCTCGCTGAATAAAAGTATTGATTTTTATTAAAAAAATTACAAAATATTTATATTTTAAAAACATTGTTTTTTTTTTACTTTTTATTCATCAAAGTATCCTAAAAAAGTATCACATGTTCTGAACAAATATTAAGCAGCAGAACTGTTTCCAACTTTGATCATGAATCATCATATTAGAATGATTTCTGAAGGATCATGTGATAATGATCCTAAAAATTCAGCTTTGCATCACAGAAATAAATGAGAAGTTAAAGTATAATAAATTTAAAAACTATTATTTTAAATTGTAATAATATATCACAATATCATTTTTTTTTTTGGTATTTTTGATCAAATAAATGCAGGCTTGATGAGCAGAAGAAACTTCTTTAAAAAAATTACAAATAGTAATGTTTCCAAACTTTTGGTCTGTACTGTGTATATATAAGCAAATATTAGCATTTTATTTTTATGTTTCCTATTAAATAAATAGTGCTGTCAATCAATTAATCGTGATTAATCGCATCCAAAATAAAACTTTTGTGTATATAATATATATATGCGTGTGTGTACTGTGTATATTTATTATGTGTATATAAATGCAAACGCATGCATGTATAAATTTAAGAAAAATGTTATGTTTATATATTAAATATATTTTAAAATAATATAATATAAATATATTCTGTGTGTGTGTTTATATGCACATAATAAATATACACAGTACACACACATATATTTTGTAAACAAAAACTTTTATTTGGGATGCGATTTAATCACAATTAATCGTTTGACAGCACTAAAAATAATAAAATAAAAATACATTTATTTTAAAATATCATAGTATTATCACTCTTTATTATTATGTTTATTAATTTATAAAAAAATTAAAAAAACAATGTGCAATAATAATATTATTAGCACTATAATTAATTTATTTTTATAGTTAATTGATATGTGCAGTGTGAGGACCAAGCCAAATCTCGAAGTGATTTTATCAGAACCAGGCTGAGTATCTTATGTGCACCCCTGAATATAATGAGATTACAGATTTGTTTTCTAAGACTGGGAATACAGATGTCTGACTGGCTGCTTTAAACACATAACTAGCTTGAAATACAATATTGTAAAGACATCAAGTGTTATGATGAACTAAAAAAATCAAAAAGAGCCAGGTTCAGAAATGCAAAGCATGTCCTACAAGTGTTTTTCTTCCCGCTCTGAAGGTGACGCCCGACGAAGCAGAGGATTTCTGGAAGAGTCAGTTTGACTTTTCTTTCACCAAATGCACGCATGCCAACTGGTGAGTGACCATTTGTGTCAGAAGAGACTTTTTGGTTTTGGAAAATGTATTTCAGTTTGTGCTGGAAAAGCCCTCACGGTTTTTCTTTGCTAGGGTTTTGTTGTAATTTGCACTAATAGCTTATTAGCATCTATAATACGACTCTGGGTTTTTGGGTCAATATTTGAGCAAGTACATAACCAGCAAGTGTTGGTTGTGTTTATGAAATGCATGTGATTTTAAATTAATTATATTCTAGTTTTAAATGTGCATTTGATCACAGATTGATGAATTTCATCAATGATTTTAATGAAATTCGAATGGAATGATAATTAGAGATTACAGTGCACAGAAACTGAAATCTGCTTCATGCTAATACACACAATGCTGATGTTGTTAACATGCGGAGATGACGAGTCGGTGTCCCCAACTTCATCTCTTAAACTAATAACAAAAAAAGCACTAGACTTGTTTATCAATTAATTATTTAAATGTTAATACTATTTTCCCCTGACACATTCATAATCATTATTTCTGTCTGTGCACTGTGGCAAGCTTTATGCATGTGCTTATTAGACTAATAATTAAAGGCTCATTATTATGATTTTAATGGTTTATTAATAAAAGTGTGATTATTTGAACGACTACTACTCGACCCATCTTTAGATGAGGGCAGCCCTAATAACAATAATTTTCACGCTTTGATGTGATATGAGCTAACCGATCGTTAGATATAATCACCATTAGTAGTCGATTTATTGCAATAGACTTTATAACTTGTTCAGATGACAATATCCGATGAAATTTCTTATTTGGCTGGAATCTGGATTCCAAAGTAAAGGATACAGTTTAAATTTTAATCGTTTTATGTTTTTTTTTATGTTTACATTAAGCTTTAATTTGTATCTGAGTTTTTGTAGTTGTAGTAAATGTAGTTGTTTTAGATTTGTTGTTTCTTATAATTTTTTATACAGTATTTTTTTTATATTTCATATATTTTTTTGTTATTTTAAGCAATTTTTTTTTTAAATTATCGCAAACAAATTTCTGTTTTTTTTTTTGTTTTTTTTTGTTTTTTTAGCTATAGGTGAGTTTGTCATTTTATGTGTTTTAAGTTTTAATTTTTTTTCTTAATATTTTTATATATCATTAATTTATATCTAAATTTTGGTATTTACAATTTAATAATATAATCAATAACTTAAACTTATATCTTTTTTTTTGGGGGGGGGGGGGATATTTTCTCACACCTTTATGTATGGTATTTTAAGATTGCATATTTTAGTTCAATGTATTTAAGCTTTAAGTTACCAAAGCTGATTTCTAATAGTTTTAGTGAAGTTTATATTAAGTTAACACTGCCAGAATGAGTACCTTGTCCAATCTTCAGCTTTGCTGCAAACAGGATGGAAGTCCGTGAAATTCCCATTGAAATGATTGAATGTCACTCACAGGATTTCACACAGTAACATTAAATGTAACCTCAGCTTTAACAGTGTTGTGTGTGTGTGTGTGTGTGTGTGTGTGTGTGGTAGGAATGGTAAGTGTAAGCTGATCGAGCAGGGCCAGGAGTGTTTTCTGGGGATGCGTCTCAGACAGTATCACATGTTGTGTGGAGCGCTGCTCAGGGTCTGGAAACGAGTGTCTGACATCGTCTCAGACATCACCAACTCCAGCATCCTGCAGATCGTACGGCTCAAAACCAAACTGAACAGCAAGCAAGTCGGTGAGCTGACACATTGTTATCTGTTACTTCTCAATCCTGTTTCCTAGCAGAATAATTATTGCATTGAATAGGGCTGCATGATGAATCGCCATCACCATTATGTCATTTTTAAAGAAATTCAAACAATAAAGGGTGTTTTATTGACCGATCAGTTTATACGCCTTTTCATCTTGAGAAAATAACAATCTTGTGTGTGTTGTGTGTCTCAGGTATAAAAATCCCAGAGAGCTGCGTGTCTCGTGTGCGCGCTGAGCTCTCTCGGATGGACGGGGAGGTGAAGAAAGCGCGACTGGAGAGAGAGAGGTTCGCAAATGACCAGCGTCTGCGTCAACAGATGCTAGCCAAGATGATCAACGCCCGCAAGCTCATCGCAAATCCTCCACACTTGCTTCAGAACCACCCTCACTTCCCACGATCCCTTGCGGCGAAGCCAAAGAGCGAAGCCATCAGCGAAGTCCTGGATCTGACCATCAGCCCCTGCCCATCGCCGGACATCAAAACGCCCGCACCAGACCTAAACGGCATGTCGCTAAACGGAGGCATGCTAGGTGGAAGAGGACGCTCGTGCGCGGCTGTCCCCGAGACATTCAACCTGGAAGATTTGATTTCCCAGGAGCAGCAGAGACACAGGCAGGTCGCGTTAACCCCAAACATGCGCATGTTGTCGTCGTCGTCGCATGCCACTACGAACGTTTCGCAACCGCACGTTCCCACACTAAAGCAGAGTCATTCGTTTGGGGTGCTAACACAGCAGCAGCAGCAACAGAGCGGCTCGCGTGCGATTTTATCGCAGATGCACCGAGGCCAAGACAAGTCGCTCATGCTGCAGCTTTTCATGCAAATGCAACAGCAACCCGGCGTGTCGACGCAATCCCCGCACATTGCGCTGCACCAGAACAGTCAACACATGGCGCACACTTCAAACACACACTTGCTGTCGAAACCGCACGCGAACGAACATGCACAGTCGCAATCCTTTCAGTCGCAATCCCTGCCGTCGCAACCCCAAGCCATGCAATCGCATGCCACTCAGCCTACTACTACTACTACAGAAAGAACGAACGATGAGTTTGATTTCGACGACTTGGACTTCGGTTACCCCTCCCCCGATTCGCAACTTCAATACCCGTTCACCTCACAAGCCCTGCCATCCTCGACTCCGCCCCCTCCTCCTTACTCCTCCTCCTTATTCGCATCAGCGCCTACAAACTCCTCCCTCTCAGACTCTAGCTCCTCCTCCTCACACTTCACACCGTCATCCTCTTCCTCCGAACAGACGCATCTGTTACCAAACGGCCACAGCAGTATAGATGCCCTGGAGACGCTGGATCACATGATCCATGGAGCGCCCTCGGATCACCGCCAGTCCGTCATCCAGTTCAAAACATTGGACTGGGATGCCACATAAAGACTCAAACACTCACAGTCAAATGTTTTTTGAGATCTTTTCCCCCTCAAGTCATTCTCAGTCCATAAGCTAAGAGTTGCGTTCGGTTCGTTGGCGATCAATGGGCACTTGGAATCAGTTTGGTTTTTGTTTGCCTTATTTGAAGCAATAGGGCTTTACCACCCACCATTTCATCACAGCAGACATTGAGGTAAAAGAGATGTTTATTTATTAAGATATTGGTGTATACTGTTTCCTGTCCTAGGGAGTTTATTTTCGAATGAATGCCTTCTGTTAAATCAGTGCCTTTATCTCCTTTAGATGCAGTCTTGTGTGCGTACATATATATATATATTTCTAGACAGAGTAGTGCTTTATTATTTATTTCCTCCGGCGTCTGTCTCCTTTACCTGGGTTTTTTCGTAGAGGGCGTTTGGACCCGATCGCATTATTCTGAAACTGCTGTTTGACCCCATAACCCTGTGAATTTCTCAGACTCCTCCTACATTTCAATAATCCGAACGCAGTGAAAAATTCGTTTAAACACGTTATAGCGAAGACGCCGCTCAAGAGCAGATCGCTTTCTGCAGAATACTTTCTCAGGTATGGTATAGACTCATCACTGTCCAAACGAAAGATAATTTTATGAAATATAATAGATCGCGGATTGATCTTTGGGAATCAAGAATCAAAATATTTATTAGAAGACTTCAGTGTTTCCCACAGACTTACACTCTATGTGTGGCGGCACTTTACCTGGGGGAAATGTATATAATGTAAATATAAAACCGCTGGCTTATTGAAAGTGCAAATTCATTCTCTGCCAGCAGGGGGCGCTTTAAAAGCAGCAGAAATAGCGGTTTCCCTGATAACGGCTGTAATCAGTGCGCTAATGAACCCAGCTAATGAACGCTACTTTATCAGACATCAAAGAAAAGATTAAATGAAATTGACATCAAAGCTTTTCCGAAGACAATCGGTTTCCTTCAAAAAAGATACATTCATATAAAAACACCCGAGCCGTCTTTTGGTTTTTAAAACGTGCCGAGCTCATGTTTATTCAACAAAGTCAAAGCCTTTAGGAAATCTATTTAATAATTCAATATATGGGACACCTGAGAGAATACAGGACCTCACGTTGAGAGCCGTGCGAAGCAATAAAAACCAAACGAATATTATTAAAATCAAATACTGCCCCACGAACAACTATAAGAACGCGATTCTCTTTATATCTGTTCAGAAGTGATATTTTTGCATTGTGTTGAAGAATATTATATTTGTTAAGAGAATGAAACGGATTTGTTTGTTGTTTGTTGGTTTGTATGTATGAGGTCAATGTTTTTTCCTTTTGGTCTTGTATTCTCGTGTAGTTGGAAGCAAATGTATTGGCGTATTTCCTATTGCTATTCGTATTATTATTGTTATTAATACTATTATTATTGTTGCTATTTATATCCAAGGGACATTATTTGTAGAGGTAGTGTTTGTTATATTCACATGTAGAAGTTGAAACACTTTTCCAATGCCTTGTCAGGGTTTTATTTGATTTCTCCTGCTCCCAAAAACACGGAGTCAAGCCTGCGACCTGCCACCGAATGGAGCTGCACTGTTCTGCGCTGCTGTCTGCGTGTTACTTATTCCTGAACTCCCAAAAATGCAGTTTTCTGTTGAGGTTTGTGCGTCTGGTTTCCCATCGCACCAAAGTGTTCTGTGCAGTTTTTGCAGGCTCCGTACGGTCGTGCTTAATCTCAGGAAAAGTGGTGGGAAAGAATGCGCCGTCGCAGAGAAAGACGCGTGATACTGACTACTGTATTCTTCACGCCTGGCTGCCGTATTCTAGACTTGAAGTTTATGAGAGAAAATGCGAATATAGGAATATTGCTTGTTTATTACTACAAGTTCTCTGCTTTTTTTGTTTGTGGTTTTTTTTTTTTTTTTTTTGAGAATTTTTATGCAAGCAGTTTCGACTGGATTGGTTAAATATGAGGTTTGTTCCCGTGAGGCTGTGATTGGCTCCAGATCCTCAGTTTTAATAATTTTTGTGTGTGAAAACTTCAGATGTGTTTTGTCCTGACAACTTGCCAGAATTTACAGAAAATACAAAGAAATCACAAATGAACACTTTAATAATAATAATAAAAACAAAACATTTATTAAAACTGCTACTGATTGTATGTACTGTTGTTGTTGTTGTTGTTATATATTATTAATATTTCCAGTTAGAATTCTGTTCAGCACTTTTACTTTGAGCTTCTTTGTTTTATCCCCATATTTATGAGTTTAGATGGAACTGTAAATAGTGTAAACAAATGTGCCTTTCGACTCATTCTCAACGTTTTCTACATTTAACAGAAGGAATATATTGTACTGCAATATCATTTTTAACAAAAAAAATAAAATTTTAAGAGTTTGTTCAAGATGTTCCAGTTCAGTCAGTTTTGTTTCTAGAAGCATCCACATAAAAAATGATGCCTGCTCTGAGCCACCATAGCCTCAGCACCAAAATATAGTTATCTTTGCTGTGTAAATGCATTAATGCCACCTCAAAGGAAACTAAATGCCACTTCAGAAGCACTTCCACACCACCTTTGTGGTTTTAAATTTGGCATAGATGCCATCTCTGAGCAGCATCTTTACATTTAGTCATTTAGCTGAAGCAACTTACCAAATGGTGCAAGCTGGCCTGGAAGAAGAGAAGCAGACATTGTCTAAACGAGAATTAAGCGTGGAGCTGAAAGTATCAGTAGCACTGTTAACATCAAGAGATGATAACTTCAGGGGAAGGAAGCGACGACGAGACCATAGCAGATAGTCTTGAGAGTGAGTGTATATGTCAAAAGGTGTCATGTGTAGGCTCAGGAAATGATGTCGTTGCATCATATAGTCTGTGTAAAGACATCTACTGTAAAAAAGCGCTTCTGCGCCTCCTTTGCCATATAAACTAGGCATATGTGTGTTTTCAGGGGAATAGGTGAGGCGCTAAACAAGAAATACCATGGAATGTGAATATACTGAGTTAAAGCTGCTCAAAATAAAGTGTAGCTGCATCAAAGCCAGACTAAAGTATTCCTGCTCAGCTTGTAGTATTAAAGCACACAGTCTGTGTAAAGACACCTAAATGCCAAGAAGTGCTTGTTGCATTATAAATTTGACAAACGTGTGGTTTTGTTTGTGTTTTGTTTTCGTTTTATACTATATTAGTACCAGAATGTGAACATGTTCTGTGTCTGCCCATAATAAGGTGTAAAGGTGAAATGCTGCATAAAAGCCAGAGTAAGTATTCCAGTTCAGCCCCTCGTCTGATGTAATGAGATGCATTTAACAAACTGTGTAAAAACGCCTGAATGCCTGAAAACACTTCCTTTGCCACCTTTACAGCATAAATTTGGTATTGGAGTATATAGAATATAAATTTGCATGAATATTTCCATGAAATAAATTTTAATTAATGCACAATTTTGTTTTAATTAAAATAAACATTTTCTTTAAATTGATACAAATTATTTTATTGACTAAACCGTTTAGAGGGGTCATATGCCAATTTCAACTGTGAAAATATATTGCATAAGTATTTTCTGAATTATGAAGAGGAAAAATAAATAAATGAGATTCCCTCTGTAAAAACATTTGAGACTAATGTGTGACCAAGGACCATAAAACAAGTCATAAATGTCAATTTAATGAAATTGAGATTGATACATCACCTGAAATCTGAATAAATCATCTTTCCATTGATGCATGGTTTGTTGGGATAGAGCAATATTTGTCTGAGATGCAACTATTTGAAAATCTGGAATCTGAGGGTGCAAAAAAATGATTTTTGGCATTAGATTTTTTATATATATATATATATATATATATATATATATATATATATATATATATAATATATATATATATATATATATATATATTATATATATATTATATATATATATATATATATATATATAATTTGAGCTATACAGTGTATTGTTGTATCCTACTTCAATATACCTGTGCTACTTGTTTTGGAGTCTTTTTTTTTTTTTGTATTAAACTGACTTCATTCAGTGTTCAGATTTTTTTTTGCACTCGAAATGAATGCATATAAGCCCATATGCAACCAAATATTTAGGAAAACTTGTAAATAGAATTGTATTATATATATATATATACATATATATATATAAAGCTGATTTAATCAATCAGCTTGAGACGGGCGCGCGCCTGCAGCAGGAAGAGAAGGCGTGCACGCGCGCGAGTAACTGAACTATGATGAATGATGGGGAAGTAGCGTTAACGTCAACTGTCAGTCGCCTGAGGAGACATTTTCACAACTTTTCGGCTCATTCCTAAAGTTTTAGTGCGATTTCAGTGAAGTGGAGCGAACGGCGTGAACATTGTTCTCTCGAAAGAGAAGGAGCCGACAAATAAAGCGTCCTCACCCTCCAAAAAGAGCAACCCTTCGGTAAGAGACCAACGATTCTTCTGAGGAAAACTATAAACCGAGTTCAATTAAGAGATAGGTAGATTAAACTACTGTAAGTTAAACGTTTTTAAGAAGAGAAAACATGTTTAATCTCCCAGAAAACTTGCGCGTTAAAATATTTGCTTTGTTTTAAACGCTTAACAGATGGTTTCTCATTCATCCTGTTGATTTCCTCAAGTAACTTAACATTACGTTAGTTCACATAAGAGTTATGTTTGAAAGAGTACATGTACTTTATTCTGTATAGAATTGGGCATGTTTGGGAGGTTCGATTAATTTGTAACGAATTAGTGTGTTCGGATGAATCATTTCAGTGAATCGGTTCACACCAGCCTTGCGATTGACCGCGAAAGCATTGTGATTCGAATGAATCATTTCAGTGAATCGGTTCACACAAGTTGAGCGATTGACCGCGAACACATTGTGATTCGAATGAATCATTTAAAAGATCGCTCAAAGGAGCGAGTTTTTTCAATAACGAAGTGTAATTAATTAATTGTTTAATGGTGCGTTGTGGTTGATAAGCATTGCTGTAAAACTGACACTGGTGAACACTGTCTTTTGAAGAACATTTAAGGAGTACGTCTTGCTCTTTGTTTCGCAAACAATACCAGAAATAAAGAGAGGAAGTCATGCAAGAGTCATATCAGAACAAGCAGCAGTTTGGAGGAAACAAGAATAGAATAGGAGTTAACACAGAAGGGCTTCACTTTTACTGTTAACAGTTCAAGCACTGGATCTGAAGAACCTGTAACTACTTACTTGAATCGTATGGTTGAACTCGAGAAACCGAACAATTAAAATGGTTCTTGATAACAAGAGAACCTAAAGGTATAGTACTCCCTAAGGGACAGTATTCAGATTCACTGTCAGTCCAAAACTCAATTCCAATTTCCCCCTTTCTCTTTGGAGTGTTCAAGCTCTTGGTGCATAAAGAAAGATCTGTAAACTTGCAAAGACTAAAGTCTCAAACCGTAAGAGATATTCTTCATCAAAGTTAAGACTCGTCCACACCCTCCTAAAACGCCTCGACACCCCCACATGTTTACATCACGATGGTGAAGATTTGCATAACGCCGCCGAAATGTTCACGCAAAGAAAGAAAGAGTAACTTCTACTCGAACGCAACGCATAAAAACACAGTATAAGTCATTATCAGTAATTATGTTCCCACTGGATGCAACAAATGCCTCGTTTATAATGGGTTTTATTAGGTTTTATTGGTTTTGTCTGTGTCGGGAGACGACATCACGTTATGTTAAAGGACATAACATTTCCATCATACGCTTGAGGTATTCAGCCAATCACAACACACTGGATAGCTGGCCAATCAGAGCACACCTCGTTTTCAGAACGATGAGTTTTGTAAAAATCGATGAGTTTCAAGAAGGCGTGGCATAGAAAAGAAACAATAATGTACATTAATGGAAAATAATGTGAACCTTAAACCCCATAAGCACATTGCATTACACCAAATACACCAAATACACAATTTTTTAGCAACATCATATGACCCCTTTAATAACATAACTCCAGTAGTTATAAATAAGTCTATTCATAATCACCACAGATTACGTTCTTACCGACATAAAGTAGGTAATATTAAAAGTGAAATAAATAAAATAATATAAAAATGTCATGCACAAAGTTAAACCTTAACTTTAAATATTAAAGCATTATTTATATTTTTAAAACTTATTCAAATATAAGAATAAGAACATCTAAATGAGACTTAGAATAACACTGATTCATTTAGGTTTTTGTTTTGATGATGATTTGTATTTCTGACACTCTGGTTTGTCATAATAGCCTTGCTCCTGTTATGTAATGTAATAAAAACAGACTACATTTGGATTAGTTTCAATTTGACTCCATATTCATCACACCAGTGTTTCCCCTGTATCATTTAAACCGTTCGTAATATCCATCTCCATATTCATCCTCATTCACACTCCATCCCTTCTCTCCCATCCCATGTTAAACCCAGTTGTCCATTCTTCA